>NC_056737.1:1441976462-1442011462 GCF_019279795.1 Protopterus annectens
TCTACCCTACAAATCACTAAAGGATCAAGTATTATAAAACCTCCTACACATCTGCGAAAGTAATAACACCCACAACTCCTTTCATCAAAACATAAATAGTACCAGCTGACAAGATGGATATATATTACAGAGAATCTCTCTTTTATGAAATAGATGTCTTTTGGATGTAAAACAAAGTAACTTCCTTACTTTTATGAGTAACCTGGACAAATGGATGAGCAGTTGTAAATGCAGCTCAGGTCTGGCTCCTCAGTCCATCAATTAGTTATGACAATGAGTACCTTTAATTTAGGGTATTGTGTCTAGACTATTAATGGTCTCTGGATAAACAGCCTAGCATGTAGAAATAAACCTATGAATATGGTCAACAGTGTGAGGATACCACCCCTCCTCTCTGTGCAGTATAAGGGGAGAACTGGAAGGTGTCAGGCATGACCGATGTATACAAACACACTAATAAATACATGTATAGATAGAGTTTAATGCAAACCGCTAAGGCAGAGTATATTGTTTTTGGACAAATTATTTCTCACCTGCTGAAACTCTGTTTGCATGGCCAAGGTGGGATGTATGTGTGGCTGTGACAAAGTACTTGTTTGGACCAGTACCACTCAACTGGATGTGTCCTTCTATCCCTTTGTTAAAATATGTGTTATTGGAAGTATCATTTTATTTAATAGTGATGTTGATCAGCTATATTATGCTGGTCAGTACATCACCATTCCTTGGCCATCAGGTGCTAAGCCACTTCTGACATTACAAGTTATCTGCACTATTACCACTGGAAATTTCTTCTGCTGCTCCACAGTACACAATTATTCAGGATTTTGTGAATCAAAGATTGTACTGCTGATCTTCAATGGCATAACTGCTGCATACATGGACTACTCCAGGTATACACGTCTGTAGCCTCATAGGTTCATAGGTTCATATCTTACTTATGAATTGTGTGGGGCTGTGCTATACAGCTTTTTATCACATACCACCCCTATGACATCATAGTCATAAATACTACTGAAAGTCAGGTACTGACACATTCCACAGCAAAGCTTTTATTTTGTACATCTAGCATCTTAGAATTAGAACTATTTCTTTTTAGTGACGTTCTTGCAGCCCATTTCACATAACCATGTTACCTGGCATAATATTCTTAACCAAGCTAACCTTTCTGACTGTTGCTTACTAAATGTAATTCTTCGACTGGGTAACCTGGTTCTTTGTTATTTAAAGCATGACAGGGCAGCATAATTCTCTGTGTTCATGTGAGTTTCCTCCGGTTGCTTCAGTTTCCTCCAGCATTTCAAAGACATGCAGTAGGTGAATTGGACATTCTAAACTAGTCATAGGTGTATGCGCAACTGTGTGGTGTGGAATAACTTCCATAGCAGGGTTATCCCCGGTGGTGTAAACTGTGGATCTAGATCATTGTCAGTGTTGAAGTGGCACCCCAACCCAATGCAGAAAAATGGGAAAAATGAACCGTGGATGGATGTAGACATGCTGTTCAGCATGTTAAATTATGCCACTAATTTGGTATGTTTTGTGGTTCTTGCAAATAATAATCAGAATAACCTGTTAGAATGAGAAATTGAAGAGTTCCTTGCAAAAGCTGTCATTTAAATTAAGTCATTTTCATCTGCTCCATGGGGAAAAAACTAAAAATATATTTTCGTAAAGCAAAATCAAATGTTGCATATACTTTCTTGCAGCATGCAATATGCAAATATATACGTGTAATTACAGTTCAAAAATCTCACTATAATTCCTATCGAGAACTCTTTTATATGAATTACTTGAATAGCAGGATGTAGATTTGTGTTGTAAATATACAAAATGAATAAAAATGTTTACAGTAATAACAGATTTCATGGTGATAACGATCACACTTTTGAATAACATCTTCATTTTTGTAGGTTTATGAGGCAGTCCCTTGTTACAGTGAATGTAGTCAGTATACATGGAAACCAGACTCATGGTCTTCTTGTAAAGTCAACAGCGAAGATAATTCTGTATTCTGTGGAACAGGAACGCAATCCAGGAAAGTGCAGTAAGTGATAAATATGTGAATATTTAAAATTTTATAAATAGGTGGAACATTATTTGTAGTCATGGACAGATAATGTATGTGTGTATTTATCATATATAGAAAGATAGGTATAAATATAAATATATATATATATATATATATATATAGATATAGATATGGATGTAGGTTCATAGGGAGTTACTAGGCTAATGTCCCTAGGGCCTTTACTAGCCTAGTCATATAATACCCATGTTCCCTAATTGACCTTGGTTAGATAGTCATTATTTGCAGAGCAAGTCTGTATAGATATAAATATATTGACAGGTATAGATATATAAAGAGAGAGATCAAGACTGAAAGGAAGAGGCAGAGAAAACAATAAAGAAGTGTGTGGGAAAGAATCAGTAGGCATGAATGAACACCGTGCCTCTCAGCAGTCCAGGTTTTCCTAGGATGTCCAGATTTTTTCCTCATATATTTGGTCTGTTCCTTGTAAAATGTGTGTTTTTCTGGCAAATCATTGAGCATACAAGTTACTAAATAATGGCAGATGTTTAATTTTCAGACTTAATATACTTCAAAAATGAACGTTAATGTGAAACCTGTTATTTTAACAGCTTTCTAAGCTTATAAGCCCAATAATTAAAATCAGTCCTTATTTTGGGCCTTTGTTTCCCCATTATTTTTGGCTTTGTCCAGATTTCTTGTACTAAGAGGTTTAAAGGTATGATGAACATTTAAATAATTACACATAAATATATTCAAACTCGTACAAGTGCCTATACATACAAATATGCGCACGCACAGACAAACAGATATATAAACAGATTGGTAGATTTTGATATGTGGAATATATGGGAGACCTGCTATGTGATATATGAAATAACTTATACAATAAACAGTCATTGGTATTCAAAAATGTGCATGCTGATAGGACAGCCCAGTCAATGTCATTGCCATAATGAATCCCCTTTTTTGCTATTTTTACAAGGGTTTGGGGTGTCACATGATATGCTATTGTAAACTGAGCACATAGTAATACAAAGACATCCATCTGCTGAAGTATTGTTTAGCTGGCAGACTTTTTTAATTTGAATGTACTTCCTAGCATGATTCATAACATATTTTATGAGGGACAAGGCTAAGTTAGAGAAAAATCAGGGATGTTCTCCAAAACTCTGGATACTTGACAGGTATTGTCACTGAAGACAGAATAGATTATAGTGCGATTAATCATTCCACAGTTTTGTAGAACATACTTACTTTTTTTCATATGTTTAACCTGGTCCTTGTAAAATTTGTATTTTTCTGGTACATCAATGTGGATTTGTGTCACTCAATTATGCCATACAGAGTAATAATTCCTTTTTTTCAGGGAATGCATATCGATGCCAAAACCTGTTTTTCTATTAAATTTTTAAATACCGATTCTGTCATTTGTACCTCCAGTATGACAAAAAGAAAGAGAGAGAGAGTGAGAGAGAGAGAGAGAGACAGTCTGGCAACTAGATGCTATCTTCTGTATCACCTCTGTTATACTGCGCTGATACACTGTGTAGCTGAGTGGACATAAGTGCCATACGCCTGCACAGTATGTCAGTATGCAACAGAAGAGGTGATAGAACACCAAACTACCATCAGACAAAGAGGTTATTTAAAATAGATAAGCAATTTTTTTATTAAATATTGTCACTATAATAATAATAATAATAATAATAATAATAATATGTATCCACTTATGTGTGTCAGTATCACAGGATTTAACCACAGTGGGCTTTATTTAATTACTTGGACTTCACCCTTTTGATAAAGCCACACCAACCATGGGTAAATCCTGTGATACCCACATCCAGTCATGAATTAGTCATAAACTATACATTAAGGACTATGATTCATTATGACTGGCAAAGCCATGGTGGATTTGTAAAACAGAGGTTGAAGTGTTCCAGTCAAATCATGCAAGCAGAAGGTAAGAAGCAATTTCAAGTATGCAAAATAGTATGAAAATAAAATAATCAGGCCATAAGGTGACATCAAGAATACAGTGACTTGACCCTATCCAAAGCCATTTCTATCTGTCGTGTTTATGAAATGACTGAGGAGAATACTAGGGCTCTTGCCAAACAGCCGGCCGCAACGGTGGATACACTGCAGCCAGGCTCCACCAGATGGCGTCCCAGGACAAATTATAAGCCTGTAAGTGGGCAGGATGTAAAACTCATCAGGAACTGCAACAATTGTGGAGGCAGCCACGCTGCACAGCGAGACAAATGTCCTGCGTTTGGCCAGCAATGCCACAAATGTCAAAAATGGAACCACTACAAAAAATGTTGCAGATCCAAGCCTCAACATGAACATCCTAAAAGGAAAAGTTTTGTTAAAGAATACCGTAACAAACAACCCGTGCATCAGCTAGAACTGGAGCAGCCGGACATCAGCACTGATGACACGTTCTATGTAGATGGTGTCGAGCCCATTGCAGTTGTGGACAATGTAAATACCCAAGTGGAGTACCAGGATGAAGGATTTGTCACCCTGTATGTACGAGATAAGCCTATTAAAATGAAAATCGACACGGGGCAAAATGTAATGTGATGGCAAAAAGCACTTTTCTCCAGCTGTATGAGGGACAGATTTTGACATGCAATAAAACAATAAACTAGTGGCCTACGAGGCAGCAAGATCGAAACAGCCAGGTCTGCTACACTTTCTCTGTCACTGGATGGACAACAACACTTACTACCGTTCTTCCTTGTGGATCGTGATGTTGTGCCACTGCTGGGGTTTCGAGCATGTGTACGTCTAGGACTTGTCACACTGAGCCCTCATGTCCATCAGGTCAGTACAGAGCCTGACATTGATTTTACAAAAAATGTCCATGAACAGTATGATGATGTGTTCAATGACGATGCCATAAGGTGACATCAAGAATACAGAATAAATGTCTAACAAATTATAATAATGAATACTGAATGGCAGTATTAGGAATGAGTAGTGTATATTGAGTAGAGAGAATCTGGGAAACTGATAAAAACACCAAGGGGTTACAAAAGACAAGACTCAAAAGGTTTCCACATGATTCTCTTAAAAAATATCAGATGAAGAAGGGTGGTCTCTGTTATGGCGGCATGGTCTTTCTTTTTTTTTTGGATTCTTCCTTGGTGTTGTAGGACAAGAAGGTGGGCACACTAGACAAACAGACACAGTGATATTACAGTTAGTCTTGCTTCTTCCTATGGAAAAATGATGGGACAAAACCATTGTTGAACTGACTGGTTAAATTAATGGATAGTGGTGGGCAGATTGACAGGTTGTACAGTGAGCTTAAAACTAAATGTTTTGTGAATCTTATTTGGTGTGGTTGTATGGGTTAATCACATCTATATTAAACCTGCAAATGTTAGAGACTGTAATACAATGCTGACTTCATTTAAGTTTCTACGTACAGTGTCATACAGCGGTATGTGGGCCCAGGATTGGTACATGAGTTGGTTAGTTGCATACAGGAAACTGAGGGTATTGATTATGGGTAAATTCTGCAGTGAAAAGTCAACAAACAGTAATATACCAGGGATCTTAACTGTGTTTGCACTGTTTATGATACTTGCAATTTATATAAATAAAGAACTGGAGAGCAGGATGAATCTACCTTACAATGATAGGAAATGTTGCAATATTTAAAACCACTGAAGGATGGTCTTATAAAACTTTAGTTTGATAAGATGATAACTTTAGTTTGGTGGACATATCATGCCTGTTATGAATTTATACAAAATAAATAGACTGTATTTTATTGAGTACAGCTCAGAATGACTTGACTGGATGAAGAGAGTAGACATGATGAACCTCTCAGGACTAGGTCAAGTAGTGCAGCGTGAATGGACTGTGTTAGAGGCCAGTGGAATGTTGGCCTGCTTGGTAACTGCTTAGAGTACCAAAAACAGATGATGCTTGTTCATTACGCAGAGCACTAATATCCCCATACCAGAAATGCTGTTTTACATTATAGGCAGCTTAATGATAATGGGTCATATACCTGATAGTGATTTTGCGAAGGCTGGCAACTCCAATGGACAGTGTGACAGCTGTGGGTGAAGGAATATAATAAGGAACAGCTGAAAATATTGGTTGTGTACACCCTGGAGGAAGAACAGAGGATCAGGGCATGAACTCTGCTTCACTGTCAAATGGACAGGGAGTTTTGAGTTTAGGATGGGATCATTTTAAAGAAATGGATGGGTGACAGGAAGTGTAATGTTTAAATAGAATGTTATAAAACACAACTTAAGAAAATAATTATTTCTGCAATTAGAACAAAAAAAAAAAAAAAAAAAACCACCACCTTCTGTTTTTCTTGTCTTGTCTCTAAAATGCTTCTCCTGCAAAGGTCGGGTATGAGATTAAAACTTGAAGAGAACTCAATTCACTTTGCAACAGACAATAGAGTCAGAATCTGACATCTCGCGAAAGTCATACATAGTTGTACGTGTGTGTGCTGATGTTATAGACTTCATCCATTGCCCCTGGTTAGTTTGGCTGTGAATACATACTCTCTTGTATAATGTTATCAGTCATCCCTCTCCTTATATTGAGGACAAAAATAGTGCTGACCTTGTCATCTAGGTTTGGCATTTTACCCTTTCTTCAAATGTTTCCTCTCATCTTGACATGCTTTCCTTTTCCCCATCTCAATTTCATGTTGTCAATTCCTTTCTTTTTCTATGGCTTTGTGCTATCTCTTTCTTTCCTCCTCTACAGATTTATACCATTTCAATCTCTTGTCTGTTTCACCTTTAACTCAAGCACTAGTGTCATTAATTCAAACTTCATTTTATGATCTTGCACGGGCATATTGCATGATCTGTTAGCTACTTTCTGCATAACAACAACAGTTCCTAGCAGGCTTACTGCATGTCCAGAGGACAGAAATTGAACTGTACATAGGACTACATCATCCTTCTTCTACTTGTAACCTTTATGTGGGTGTCCTTTTGATTTGTACTCTCTCTCCAGTTGTACCACTGGTATATTGAGATCTTTTTTTCAGAAATCATCATGGCTGTGCACTAATTACCCAAGCTACAAAAGAAATGTAGTGCAAGGGCATTGCAAGTTCCACCGCTGCTTATTTCACTTTGTGGCTGTAAGGGTGCACACACTTTTTTGTGACAAGACTGTATTTCAGGCTGTTTAAATTCAGTTTATAGTGATAACACTGCAAACCTGAATAATATGACAGCACATAGGGATTACAAAGCATAAATCTGCACTGTTGTCCTCATATACATGAGGGACAGTGGTGATGTGCCTAGAATTCTGTACACCTGATACTTATTATACATGTAAATGGACGATTAATTATTAGAGATTATGCCAATCTTGTTTCTTGTTATGACAAGCACTGACCACACCCAAATAAATATTGCACTGTGCAGTATGACAACTTAGCTAAAATTGCTAGCTTCCCCAAAAGTTCACATATCAGGGTGGGCATTACAGGGAAATAACAGATGACCCAAGAGTGTTGTGACACCTAATGCCACAATGAGAGCACTGGAATGGAGTAATCTGAACCACTGATGGCAGGAAATAGCATAATTCTACAATGCCCAATCCTTGCAAGGCCATACCTCTGCAGTCTTGCTGTAAAGAATGACAGTTAACAATTGTTTGATGAGCCAAACGTCTATTGGCAAGCAATGGTCACTGATGTCCTCTGCAGGTCCTGCCCTGAGAGTATCAGAAGTGTATGCAGCATGCTCTACTCCTCCTTCCCTTACTCCCATGATGGGTGCCTCTCTTCTAAGATGTGGCTAAAGTTAAAAATCAGATTGTATTTTCATCAAGGGTGGGATTTCTTAAAATTTATTTTCTAATATAAACTGGTACACCTAAAAGTCAAACACAATAAAGATTGATCCACAAAGAATCGAAGCACAATCTTGCACCCTTTCATCCTCCATACCCCCTGATAATTATGTGTACCAACTCTGAGATTGTGCTACAGTGAGGAAAGGGCATGTTCGCTGATCCCTACTCTTGTGCAACCTTGTAGTGACAAAGCTGATACATTTTGCGCAGCTGCACCAGCTCTTTCAGACGTCATCAGAATGACTCATCACAAAAAGGTTCCACTCATACATGGGCCCTGACTAAAGACTGAACACTCAAAAGAGCGAACCTGGGATCATCAAACCCACATTGCAAAAAACCCAGAAACTTGAATGGTATGGGTCATTATTCTGTGAGATCAAGGCATAGTGGGGTTTTGCCTCTTTCCGTACTGTAGTGTGATCTTGGAATTTGTATATATAATTAGCAGGCAATAGGGTATGCAGGGTTGCTTTCTCTCCTGCAAAAAAACAAATTTTATGAGCCTGGTATCCTGGTGTAGTGCTCAAGCTTCCTGTTTTCTTGGCAATGTAGGTTAGATGTTCTAAAGTTCACTTTTCTGAGCATTAGCTCTTTAGACAGGTACCCATATGTGTGTGTGTGTGTGTATATATATATATATATATATATATATATATATATATATATATATATATATATATATAAGGATCTAGGACTATTGAACGAAAGTTCAATAGTCCGAATCCACAATCACCGAACACACTTTAATGAACGTGCTTTCACCGAACAAGCACTTTCGTTAAAATGTGTTAAAAAAAAACATTAAATTTATGTTTTTGCAGGGGGGACAAACCCCCTGCACCCCCTATGTGGGGGGCTGTACCCCCCTACTTTAATATTCTCACTCCGAGGTCGCATTACAGTGGGGAAAAGGAAATGTTCCCTTTTCCACATCGTAGTACGACCTCCGCAACAGGCATACTTAGGCAAAAATGCTTCTTTGGTGAAAAGTACTTTTGCGCAAGTATGCCCGGCCGAATCTGTTTCGGTGCTGTTGCCGTTCGGGGATTTGTACGGATCCCATATATATTTACATATATATATAACACATATATAGATAGATAGAGAAATTCACATGATTATATAATCAATGAATATACAAAAGATAGAACCTGAAATACTAGAACTGTAGAACATGAAAGAGAGAATCACAAAACAATAAATGACCATAAGAGTAAATCATAAAAATTGAATACCCCCCCCACTAAAAAAGTCCTATATCAGTAAACACCAGCAACAAAATCGAGATCAAATGTTGTCTTAGTAGTAATATGCTTAGAGAAAGGGTCAGGATTTGCATGACTGACCCCCCCCCCTTTCCATTTTACTATGTGTTTGATAACTCTAACCCTAATATTAACCCTGTCATTGCCATTAGCCCCATTCTACCTATTCCCTTATGAAAAAACTTCTCACAGCAGTACCACAGCACAAGGCAAACACAAGCACACACCTCACATAACCACATCCACAAAACCCTCAATCAATCTCCTAGCTTTGCCATTACTCTAACTCTGTCTAGCAAACACTCACACGCAATCCTACCCCTAATGCAAAAATGTTCACTATATCTGAAAGTTTAAGCATTAGTAAACAAACCCCACTTACCCACATGCAAACAAAACTCACATAACCTACAAAATGGTAATGCTCTGAGCATAGAAATTCTGGCATTCAACATCATAGTCTTTCAATAAAACATGCACATCAGTAAAGTGAGTCAATAAAAGCAATTTCAACAAATTGACTGGTGACCATGGCATTTGTCTTTATCTGTTCATTTGTGGAGTTACAATACATACCCAGGCAATTTCAACAAACTGATTGTTAACCATATCTATTTCTCTCTGTCTCTCTCTCAATAAAAATAGATAGCTAGCTAGATAGATAGAAAGACAGATGCATCTGTGTGTGCATGTGCATGTCTGTGCATGTGTGTGTGTGTGTGTGTGTGTGTGTGTGTGTGTGTGTGTGTGTGTGTGTGTGTGTGTGTGTGTGTGTGTGTGTGTGCAAAACTAATCTTTCGATGCATTTTTATTCAAAATATTTTTTCTGTCTTACTAAGTTTGTCCTGTCATCCTTAAAGAAAGAAACCACTGAGGTAGTCAAACTTTCATTCTGAGTTAACTCTTCTGGCATAGAAGTTACAATTTCTAAAATGTTATTTACCAGAAGGATTTAATAGTATCTTGAATCATCAGGGATATAATTATTTAACCCAAGCAGCTATCCCATAAGCTGACCGACTTTGTGAACAGCAGCGAGGCAGTGCTTTATGAAGCTCAGCCAGGAGCGGCCCTAGGTCAACTGGTACCCTAGGCAAAAGGGCTCCACGGCACCCCCCAACTCATTACCTGGTGCCCCCATTCTGGTCTACCTACACCAAATAAATACTGGAAAAGTGCCCCTGCTAGACTGGCGCCCTAGGCGGCCGCCTAGTTGGCCTATGCCTAAGGCCGGCCATGAGCTCAGCTCAATATGTTTGTTACACATCAATGTTTCTAATACTGTACAGTTTCAACACGTTTCATTTACATATATAAGCTGAAGATGAATTGTTGGTTCTCTAGTATTTGGTTTCAGAATGGCTGAAATACTGAGAAAACATCACTTGCACACTACCAGATTTGTCACAATATATTTCAGTTTGTGCCACATAATCCACATTCTCTTAACAGATACAATGGCTAAGTTACCAATTTGTTTGAGTTGTACTGTTATATATTACTGTCCCTAATTTATAAAGATTCTTACTTTATTTGCACTGCAGTATACTTCAAGTACATGTTTTTACACACAAGTATTTTAGTAGTTCATGGAAATGCATTATTAGATAAGCATTGTATTTTTCAACATTTCATTGTTAAACTCAAATGCCACTTTTTTCAAAGTGAAAGGTTGTTTCACTTTACTTTTTTGAACTTTAATTCAGTGATTCATGCACACCGTTGATCCTACTCATTTTTAAAATAATACATCAGCTTTTTGCTGCTTGGAGTGGTTTGAGTATCCTGATGGTTTTCTCAAAAATCAAGGTACAGATTCAATAAATCCTACACAGGCCACTAAAACCATGTGCATGTTGCGGTGTGAAGTGCACAAGATAGCGCACCATTTTGTATTCAATAAGCAGGTATACACACAGTGTAGAGCCATGAAAACATAGTAAACATTGTGACATATTAATTACAGCATAAGTAGATGAAGTATATGCTAATCAACCAATCCAAGATGGAGGAGCTTTTCAACAAGCTTTAAAGCAACAGTGTGGACTCGGTGCTGATTTTCCCTGTGAATTCCAAACGTTATTGGAATGCATCCATGGAAACCAGATTACACAGAAAGAATGTTAGGGCTGCTGTTGCTCTTATTTATGTGTATGTGCAGCAGGCCCACGTTTATGCTGCTGCTAATAGACCGTGGCCAAGAAGGAAAAGGGTTTTTAGACTACGTTTAACTTTTCATAATCTGCATGAGGTCAAAATTATAAAGCACTACAGGGTTGATAGAAACACACTACAGGAATTCTGTAACCTCTGTCATCCTCCACTGAGAGAAGGAGCAAACCAAAGAGAACCAGTCCCAGTGGAGACTAAGGTATGTGTAGCACTTAGAATTTTAGGTACAGGAACCTTCCAGAGACCAACGGGTAACATGCTGAGGGTGTCACAGCCATCATCATCCAGGATCCTCCATCAATTCCAGAATGCTATGCTGCAGCATACCAGTGAGTACATATTTATTCCCTGTACAGCTGAGGACAGTGCCAGAACTTATTAAGGAGTTCTACCCTGTAGCACACATACCCTGAAGTTCTACACACTACCCTGAAGTCCTGGGTGCCATAGACTGTACACATGTAGAAATCAAAGCACCACCCGGGGAACATGGAAGGGTGTACATAAATAGAAAAGGCTATCCCTCTATTAATTGCTGGCAACCCAAGCAGTTACCATGACTCACATATCTGCCACAACTCTCAACTGTATGAGATGATTACTAGGGGAGTTATCCCATGGGGTTATTTACTTGGGCATGCAGGTTATGCACTGGAGCCGAAATGCAGGTACAGCTACTGAAGAACACTATAATGAGGCACACACTCAGACAAGAAATATCATAGTGCATGTGTTTGGGCTACTAAAGTTGTGGTCCCAGTGCCTAGATACATCTGAGGGAACCCTGCAGTACAATCCCCGTACAATTGCTGAAATGTTCACCATCTGTGCCAAGCTTCACAACATTATCATTAGAAAACAGCTTCAGTAGGAACTGCAAGGGGAAGGGCCATACATTCCACCACCAGTCACTGCAGCCAACATGCATCTTAGGAGTCTGAGGGGGAAGCAGCAGCCCCTGTGGGTGTAGGCAGATGTAGGCATGCACAACATGGCTTTGCACTGGCCAAGAGGCAATGGATAGCACACACGCTCACCATCTATGGGGCTAAACCCTTCATTCTATGCACATACATACAATAACACTGATGTCAGGCAACACTCACAACCTATACTTACCAGTGTAATGGCTGTGTACTGCTAGCAACAAAGAGAGTCAGCCCTGAACTAAAATTCTTGCAACTGGCAGATTTCCAAGGAAAGTGCTAAACCTGGAAAGGAAAAATAAATGCCTAAGAATACAAATAAATGGCATGTCCTTGCATGCTGTTTCTTGGTAATGTAAGTATAACGTGGGTGATTTTTACAGCAATTACATCAAGATGTGACAGCCCTGACTTAAGTGAATACATGTATCCTCTATCAGTTAATAGGCCTTACATCTAAAATGTACAGATTTTAAATGAATTTCCACATTTTGGCCTCATATTTTTGTAATGGAAAATCATTAAAGAGTGAAGTTAGAAAATAATGACACACATTTCAGTTTCAGACTTCATATCTCTCAGAACAAACATAAAATTAGTAATGCAAAACCTGTTATTCCATCAACTGTCTATGTTTGTAAGACCACATTGTTTAAAATCTTTACCAACTGTTGGGTTTTTGTCACACTTTTATTTATAACTTGGTCCAGCATTGCTAGTCTAACAATTTGGCAATGATGTACACATTACAAAACCTGTAAGAAAGCAAACATTTTCATCACAAAAGCAGATGTACTAAACACTAAGTCAGCTATGCACTGTGAGCATTAGACAAAAAAAAATGATGTATCCCTGAATCCAAAAGATAGAAAACAAGGATATGGTACAGTTATCATTTGCACAGGTCATTGTGTGTGTGTCTGGGTAGGGGCAGGAGGTCTTGGCTGAGACAAAAGGTAGTGAGAGTGTGTGTGTGTGTGTGTGTGTGTGTGTGTGTGTGTGTGTGTGTGTGTGTGTGTGTGTGTGTGTGTGTGTGTGTGTGTGTGTGTGTGTGTGTGTGTGTATGTGTGTGTGTGTGTGTGCGTGTGTAAGTAAGAAAAACAGGCAGATATTTGGATAAAGTATCAAATAACCACTAAGATAGAATGATCTTTAAGTGTTATGACTGTTCTATTTAACTGCTATGTGTGTGTGTATGGGCACTCAAGATGAAACGTGTGTGTGTGTGTGTCTGAAAGAACACAGCCAGGCACTGTATTAGTTCAACATCCTGGTATGTTGGACAGGTGTGAACAATGCATGGTAGAGGTGACAGTTCATCATCATCCCTGACCCCAAAAACTAGCTGTGCCAGCAGTTGCACTGGCACTTCCATGCCCACAGTTAGATGCACTGCTACTACCTGAATGTGACTGATGTCTGTTGAAAGAGTTCTCCTCACAAGTACTTCCAGAACTATGACTCCCATGGCATGAAACATCTGTGTGTGGACACCTCAACCTCTGATGGATCATTGAAACTAGTGTCACTACAGGAGCATGATCAGACACAGTCACATCGGCTAACATCAGATGATGTGGCTTACCTATGCCCATATGGTTGCTATCCAGCTCCCAGTGGACATTCCATCACAGGCCCCTCCTGTTCCAAAGTGTCATTCATCTGATTCATTGAATGAGCAACACAGTGGAGGCAGTCATGCATGTCAGCCTGTGCCACATCTACAACCCTAAGCATTTCCTATGAGGCCCAGTTGGAACATGTCTGCACCTCCATGATGGCCCTAAACATACTTCGAGTGGCACTAAAAGACATAACTGGATCAGGTGGAGAATGGACAGCAAGCCTCCTCTGAGCAACCCAAATAAACCTCCTGCATGGCACACTTTAGCTATGGCCAGATTCAACAGGCACTGAAGCCAGAGTAACAACACTACCCGGATCAAGTGTCTCACCTTTCACTTGTCCAGTATCTGAGGGCTCACTAGAATTGGTTTGTGTAGGCCTAATGGCTGTGTCCAGTGAAATTACAGGGGATAGCTGAATGTCAACCTCAGTATCAGATTCAACCACTGCACCACCCCCCCCTGACTGTGCCTGTGCTTGGCCACCACCATCATCAGAGTCTGCTGATACACTAACATCAGTTGGTAAGAGTCCTACACTTCCACTGTCAGGATCACCTTTGATAATAAGAAACAAACACAGGAAAGAAATGAATAGGTAACTACTACAGTTCAATATGTGTTAAAAAAAGTACAGTTTTGTACCTACCATAAATGTAGATGTTCGAAGATCCACATTGCTGCAGTCATAACCTGTGGGTAGTCCGCTGTCCTCGGTCGGCCCGAATACCAAAGTGTTAGGCTGGCGTCGGTCATGGTCGCTCAGATCTGACGTCAGTACGCCGTGGTACTAAAGCGCATGACCGATGCCATATCCTCAGTCTTTCTTGCCCCAAATGTCAGAAGGCCTTAAAAAGAAAGGCCATAGCCAAAAATGGAAAAACACCCAATCACCCATGTAGAAACAATATTTACAACACAAACCACACAACCACCCCAAACTACAGAGGGGAAGGAGGGAGGGTAAATTGGACTGTAGCAATGTGGATCTTCGAACATCAACATTTATGGTAGGTACAAAACTGTACTATGTTCTTCATCTCACATTGCTGCAGTCATAACCTGTGGGTAGAATCCCAAAGCAAAGGTAAAGGGAGGTTGGCAAAATCATAAAGCATTGGGAGCTGCTAACATGCCCTGTAAAACTGCAGTGGCAAACCCAGCCCTAGATTTGGAATAAAGAGGGAGATGGTAATGTTTAGAAAAAGTGTGCACTGAACTCCAAGTAGCTGCCTCCAAAATATCTTTAGTAGCTACTCCCCTTAAAAAAGCAGTAGAAGTGGCAGTTGCCCTAGTGGAATAAAGTCTGATTCCAGCCGGAACCTCCTTACCATGATGAGAATAACAAAAAGCAATACAATGGCCAATCCACTTAGAAATAGTTTGTTTTGAAACAGGTTTCCCCTGAGAACCCAAAGCAAAAGACATAAACAACTGTTGAGACTGCCTGAACCCTTTGGTTCTGCTCAAATAATAACGCAACTGCCTGTGAATATCCAAAGAGTGCAAAATTTTTTCCCCTTTATTTTGGGGATCAGCATAAAATGTAGGCAAATGAATAGATTGGTTTAATGCCACATTAGAAACAACCTTAGGCATAAAAGTAGGGTTAGTACGCAGGGAGACCCTATCCTTATGAAATATCAAGAAGGGTTCAACTGCCATTAGAGCCTGTAATTCAGATACCCTTCTAGCAGACGTAATGGCCAACAAAAAAGCAGTCTTCCAAGACAAAAACTTCAACTCCGTAGTAGCTGCAGGTTCAAAAGGAGGTAAAGTGAGCTTTTCCAACACAAAATTGAGATCCCAGGAAGGAGTAGGAGCTCTACGTGGGGGTCTTATGTTTTTTGCCCCTCTAAGAAATTGCTTAAACAAAGGGTGAGAGAATAAAGGAGGGTCACAGTTATAGTGAGCAGAAATGGCTGCCGCATGAACTTTTACAGAGGAGAAAGACAAACCCTTGTCTAATAATTCTGTAAGATACTGAAGTGAAACACTCAAATTAGGCACAGAGACATCAAAGCTCTTTGTTTTGCTCCAAAGAAAAAATCTCCTCCATTTATCAGCATAAACTTTCCTGGTACTAGGCCGCCTGGCCTCCAAAATGACAATCAAAACTTGTTGAGGAAGCTGCGACCCCCCCCAGGGTCTAAAACAGAATATGCCAAGCTGTCAGATGCAGGGACTGTATCCTGACATTGTGGAAATGATTGCTTGCCTGGGACAAAAGGTGTGGAACTGATGGCAAAGGCCAAGGAGGCTCCCGTACTAAACTCCTCAGTAGAGGGTACCAGTGCTGACGTGGCCAATCTGGAGCTATTAGAATCATGCAAGGCTTGTCCTGTCTGACCTTCAAGAGCACCTTGGGAAGAAGAGGCAGAGGAGGAAAGGCATAGACATGAAGGTTGTTCCAACTGAATGATAGAGCATCCACTTTCCAAGCTTTTGGGTGAAACAGCATTGTGCAAAACTTTGGCAGTTGGAAATTTAGTGGAGAAGCGAACAGATCTATGTCTGGAGTTCCCCAAGTCACCATCAACTGTTGAAATACATGAGGATCCAATTTCCACTCGTGGGGATCCACCATCTGTCTGCTCAAAACATCTGCTAAGGAGTTCTGTGCTCCCGGCAGAAACCTTGCCTGAAGAGTGAGGTGCAAACTGAGAGCAGTCTCCCACAAAATCATAGCTTGTCTGCAAAGAGGATACGAATGGGTTCCCCCTTGCTTGTTGATGTACCACATGACTGTTGTGTTGTCTGTTTGAATCAACACCTGTCCTGGTTGAAGTAGATCCTTGAAGGCCATCAGGGCAAATTGGACTGCTAACATCTCCTTCATGGTGATATGCAAATGTTGTAGTCTGGGAGGCCACGTGTCTTGAACCCATTTCCCATTGAAGTGTGCCCCCCAAGCCATGTCTGAGGCATCTGTCGTTAAGATCTGACTCGCCTCTGGTCGGGTCACAGAGAGTCCCTTGTTTAGGTGACATTCCTGAGCCCACCACAAGAATTCCTTTTGGATGCAAGGTATTATCTGAATGACAGTGTCCAAATCGTGGCAGTGTTGAGTCCATATGCTTTTGAGATACCATTGTAGCTTCCTCATATGCAGTTTGGCATTGGGAAGCACCAGAATACAAGATGCCATGAACCCCAAGGCCTGAAGGACTGTCCTTGCAGTCAGCCTGGACCATAGAGATAATTGCTGGAAGTAAAGGGCAAGATTTCTTTGTTTGTCCGGGGTCAAAAACGCCATCTGAGAAGCTGTGTTCAGTCTCACACCCAGAAAGCACATGTCCTGAGAGGGTACTAGACTGGACTTTGTTTCGTTCACAGAATACCCTAGGCACCTTAACACTGTCATAACATACTGAAGATGGTGAAGTAACTTGACTTTGTCTTGAGCAAGAATCAGGCAATCATCCAAATAAGGATAAATTTGTATTTCCCCTTAGTCTTAAGAAGGCTATCACCAGAGCCAGGACTTTTGTGAACACCCTGGGCACAGTAGATAAGCCAAAGGGCAATGCAGAGAACTGATAATGAAAAGTGCCAGCCCAAAAACGCAGGAACCTCCTGCAGCTGGGCCTGATAGGAATGTGAAGATAAGCCTCTTTGAGATCCAGAGTTACCATCCAGTGATCTTTGCCTAACAGAGGCAGAAGCTGTTGCAAAGTTAAGATCTTGAATTTGGGAATGTCCAGGTATGTGTTGAGAATAGACAAGTCCAGAATTGGCCTCCAAGTGTTTCCTTTCTTTGGTACCAAAAACAGGCGAGAATAAAATCCTAGGCCCACTTCTGACGGAGGGACCCCCTGGATAGCTCCCATTTTTAAAAGTAAAGAAATCTGTTTGTGAGCCTCCAACTTTTGCTGAGGAGGAACGTCTGGCATGCCTTTGAAAGGAGGCAAGGTGTGAAAATAAAACTTGTAGCCTCGGTCTATAATGTCCAACACCCATTTGTCCTGGGTCACTAAAAGCCAATTTTGCCTGAAAAGTGCCACCTTTCCTCCCAGAGGAGCTGCCAGACAGGAGGGATCTGGCAGCTGGAGATACAGGTCATTGGGTCTGTTTACGAAAAGGCTGACCCCTGCCCTCACCTGAAGATTGTGCAGGGGAACTCCACGTCCTAGGCCTGAAAGAACCCTGAGCATGAACTCTGCCCCTGCCACGTCTAGATCTGCCCCTAGACTGTAAATCAGAAGAAGGATAAGCCCATCCCTTAGTAGGCCAATTTCTGCTAAACTTAGGGGGCTGCACCTGTAAAAAATCCTTAACTGTCTGCATAGACTTAGCTTTGTCTTCCATTTTCTTCAAAACTGACTCCACAGGAGAACCAAACAGAACTTCAGATTGAAGGGGAGCATCCAAAATTCGAGCTTTAACATGCTCTGACAAGTTCTGATCCTTAAGCCAGGCGTGCCTACGAATAACTGATCCAGTGGCAGCCACCCTGGAAGAAGCCTGAAGAGCATCAAAACCACACTGCAAAGAATGCTTTCCCACCTGATCTGAGGCATGAACTAAATCCTGCAATTCTTTACACTCTATGCCCTCTGCCAAAGCATCTACCTTAGATTTTAACTGAGTTAGAAGAAAATTCTGGTACTTCAGCATATGAAACTGGCAATTCAAAGCCCTCATTGCTAGAGTGGAGGAGGTATACACTTTTTTACCCCACCTATCCAAAGCTCTAGAATCTTTATCCATAGGAACTGGATTCTTTACAGCAGAAGCCCTGACACCCTTAGGTCCCTGGCTAATAGTTTCCGGGTCAGCTCTTGGGCTCTTATACAAATATTTATGAGCCTCTGGCACTCTGTAATACCTGTCTGGCTTGACCGGGGCAGGAGGCAAAGAATCAGGATTAAGGGAAGCTTCAGAGAAAACATCCTGAACAACATCCAAAACAGGGGGTATAGCCAAGGGCCTATGCTGTGGTAAAACAAAATTCCCTAAGTCTCTTTCGAGAATCTGAGAAATCCTGACCTTCCCATTTAAAATGCTCCCTCATGGAATGCAGGGTTTCAGAAAAAGAAAAATCCTCTGGAGGGGAAGCAGAAGGACTAGAATCCTCTGCATCTGAATCAGAATAAGGAGGAAAATCCTGAATGTCTTCAGCCGAAGACTCCGAGTAATCTGAGGAATGCTCCAATCCTTCCACCTCTGGCTCCACCCTAGGCCTCTTATCAGGAGGGGGCATGGAACCCCTGATTAAGGTAATCAAATCCTCTGCCATTTTCAGCATATGCTTTTTAGGTACAGAACCTGCAGAACTAGGGCTGACGCCAGAGGAAGACAAACCAGGCCTGACCTTGGAAGGTACCTTAGAAACAGAAGTAGAAGGCCTAACCACCTTATGCAAAGAAGGGACTACAGAGACCTGAGAGGCCCCCTCAGCCTGACCCGACTCCTGAGAGGCCACATCCTGCAAAATTAAAGGCTCCCCCTGAGACTCAGCTGAAACCTCGGCTGGATCCACAGATTCCACCGTAGTTTCTAAAGAACTGGCGTCCATAACGGATGACTCATCCTGCTTGGACTTTAACGATTTTTCCTTACGGTTCTTAGCGGTAGCGGGCGTCGGAGGATCCGACGGCATATTGTAGTTACACCGCTTACCGAAAACAAGCCTAGCACAATCTAACCTGCGTTTAATGGTGCGCTTATTAAATCTAGCACAAAAGCGACACCCGACTACATCGTGTTCAGGCCCCAAGCAAGGAATACAGAGAGAGTGGCAATCCCTATGAGGTATCTGTTTCCCACAAGAAATACAATTATTCACTTTTTCTGACATCCGGATTTAACTGAGGCAAGAAAAGACAAAAATATTCCCCAACGGGGTACTTAGCCCAACTTGGTCTTCGGTCTGAAACTCAGAATACGAAAATTTCAGGACGCCGAACGGCACTTGCAAATGCTGCTTCTGCTTCGGACCATGCAGCAAGAAAGACTGGGGATATGGCGTCGGTCATGCGCTTTAATACCACGGCGTACTGACGTCAGATCTGAGCAACCATGACCGATGCCAGCCTAACACTTTGGTATTCGGGCCGACCGAGGACAGCGGACTACCCACAGGTTATGACTGCAGCAATGTGAGATGAAGAACATCTAACACTGGTGCCACTATTACAGGTGGTAGAGCAATATACAGACAGCCCTGACACCCACATCACACATACAGATAAATGAATATTTCTGTGAAATGCTCATCAGTACTGAAATAAAAATGTTTGGCTTACAATGTATAGATGACTCCACACTTGCTAGGGAGGATGGTCCTTGAAGAAGTTAAGCAAAATGTAAGGACACCATCATCATAATAACAATAACACGAGGAAAACTTTGGGCTTTATATGTCCATTAACAGTACATTTAACTGAAACTTGGATGACACATCCACCCAAGCCCATGTATAATGACCCAGAATGTGTTGTTAATGTGCATTGCTATATCGCTAAGCATCATATCACTTCCCTGTTAACTACATAGTGATCAAATTCAAGAAGCAGCATGACTACACTCTAAGCTATATTTCAAACAATAATATACATATAAAATGCATATAAAATATATGAAAATACTTTATTATAATCTGTAACAATAAAATGAAATGGGAGAGCTGAAACAGGGCATATTGAATGTACTTTTTGAAAATGGTTGTATGATTAAATATTTTTCAGTTTTAAAACCATTAGTTCCTTCATTTAATGGCCTAACTAAAATACATAAGAACCCCTTGAGACCTCCATTTAGAGTCACTGTAGCAGGGGCAGGCTGGGTGATGGAGCCAATCTCCATATATGTGGAAAAACATCTTCATCCTGTAGTTGAAATATATTCTACTGTTTTAAGAGATTCAGAGCATTTTTTTTAAACATTTGTACACATTCTTTAGCGAGAATACTGATATTGATACATTTATATTGCTGTCGATTACTATGGATGTTACCTCATTATTTACATCCATTCCTAATAAAGAAGGGGTGGAGATGGTAAAAGGGATCCTTCGTAAGGAAGGACTTTATGATCCTAGTAAAGTGGAGTTTTTGTGTTCCCTAATGACCTTGATATTGGAGTTCAATGTGTTCACTTTTACAGGCAATTACTATAGGCAGGTTTCTGGCGTAGCTATGGGCACATCATGTGCCAATAGCTGTGCCAACCTGGTTATGGTTGGATAGGAAATAGACTATATTCTAAATTCACCATACAGTAGATATATTAGATTCTATCGTCATTTTGTGGGTGACTTATTTCAGTTATGGACAGAAACACAGGAACACTTTCTTGGAATTTGTGAATGGCAGTAAACCTTTTATGAAATTAGATTTCTTAGATTTGGTGGTATTTAAAGATCAACAGGGGAATCTTTAGACAAGAATGTATAGGAAGGATTGCTTTTGTCCTACATATGTGCATCAGAATAGTATGCACCCCAATCACCTTTTCAGCAATCTATTGAAAGGACAGATAGTGAGGACCAGTAAACTCATGGTGAATGATGTGGACTTTGATAATAGTTTAGAGCAGATGGGACTTGAGTTCTAACAGAGGGGATATAAAGTAAGTGATATATGTAGGACACAAGAGGTAGTGAAGAGAAATAGGGGTACAGTAGCTAGGCCGTGTTTCTCTACACCACGAATAAATGATAGGGAAGATAAGGTTAGGCTGAGTGAAATGGGATTTATGTTGACCTGTTCCACAATTGATCACCAGCTGAAAAATATTTTTTGGAAACATTGGCATGTATTACAGGCAGACTCCAGGATAGCAGGTGTAGTTGGAATACAACCTAAATATGGGTACAAGAAATAAAAAAATCACTTAAGTACAGGTTATGCTATTCGAATATCACTGATTGTCCAGTTGATAATGAGGGTGGCTATCGGACACATAAATGTGGAAAATGCGGATATTGTGAACATATAGATGAAACAGATCTGTTTATACATCCATTTACTGGTCAGGAATATAAGTTGAAAGCATGAGGTGATTGTAACAAAGAATTTGGTGTATTTAACTAGATGTGTAAAATGTCCATCATTTTATGTGGGCAAGACCAACAGGCGGCTGAGGGAAAGGGTTCAAGATCACCTGTATTGTGCTCACAGAGGTCTGAAATATGCTGCCATAGCCAAACATATTAGTAAGATGGGGAATGAACATAGTTTTAAGTTCCTAGTCTCAGAGGTCTTGCTGTCAAATGACAGGAAAGGTGATATAGTTAACACAACCAAACAAGCAGAACTTAGATGGATTCTGAGGCTGAGGGCACATTTAAGCCCAGGGCTGAATGATCACATTTCGATTAAACCCACTTTAGAAGCATGGAGGTTGAAAAGGTGATTGCACTGGACATATATATAATATAGTTTTGTGTATTTTTAGTTGTTTATATGTATTTTGGGCATAATACTTCATTTTATTTCATTTTATTTTATTGTTTATAGATTATTATAAAGTGTTTTCATGTATTTTATATGTATATGTTGTCTGAAATATAGCTCAGAGCGTAGTCATGCTGCTTCTAGAATTTGGTCACTATGTAGTTAACAGGGGTGATATGTTGCTTAGCAACATAGAAATACACATTGTTCCCACTGGATGATTAAATTTAAGAGGAAGAAATAAATGTGGAGCATTTTATGGTGTGTTAAGATCTGATGAAGCAACAGTGTTTGTGAAAGCACTTACTGAAATAAAATTACCTTTGATGTTATGCCGTGGCGGTTTCTTTCAGCCTGTTTCTGCTCTGTGAAGTTTGGATTTTATAGATTTTCTTTGTTGTTCTAAGAGCAGTTCATTGGCTGGATTCTTTTGTGGACTTGGATTGACATAAGCAGGACTACCTGGAAGCTCCTTCTGGGACATACTTGCCCTCCCTGAAACAGCAGCACTAACATCAATCACATGCTACTGTGAACTTTTCACTGAGCTCTCTGGATCTCTGACAGTGGACAGGAACTCTTCATTTGATGTCAGCAGTGTCTCTGTAGCAGACCCCCCCATAGCCAGATGTCCATGGACACTGCAGCTATTCTCCTCCAGGCCAATAAAATCATGTCAGTGGCCATATGATGCACCGGTCACACACAAACAACGGTTTGATCCTAAACAAGGATGAAGATCAGTAGTCGTCTGTGCAGATAAATCTGAAGTAATAGCAATCTTCTTCTGTGTTCACATAAACAAGTCTCCACACCTTCAGGTTCCCTAGCTACACACTTACCTTTTTATAGTGTAGATTCCAGCCTGTGAGCATGGTGAAGATGCAAATGAGGTGCCAACGCATTAGAATTGCTGAATTCCAAAGGCTTGGCTCTGTGTTGCTGATGTAAACGTAATGCAGAAACTCCCTCAGTGTTTGTTGCTAATGGATTGCAACTGTGAGTGATTACTGGTAGGGAGAAGGAAAACACAACAGCAATTCAGACTCCCTTACCTCCAGTGGATATGTCAGTCAGGATAGACTTACAAAGTTTAGAATAATTTTATCTAGGTTTTAAATGTAAGTAAGTAGCATACATTTCACAGTTTCTGTTCAGTAACATTCAACCTCCACTGCATTAATTGAAAACTGTATATTACTGCCATTTAGTATTCTCACACATTTTAAGGAGAATGATACAAATTGCCTCACAGCCTTTGTGTCTCACATTACTGTTCAGAGAAGAGAAGAATGAACACCATGCAGAGATAAGACAGAGCTGCATTGCTGCAAACAGTCATTGTAAATGGTTGTGTGGTCACTCATTGCACTACATCTGAAATTGTACAAACAACTCAGAAGTGTACGAGTACCATACATCTTGTTAATACTGTGGATGATCTTAGACTTGCTTGTATGCACAATGATTTTCATTCTCTGCTGCAAAGCTATTTCTGTGGCAAAGAAGGCTAAGTTACCCTTATTGTGTTTTGAAGGCTCATTGGTGTGAGAGTGCAATTCCAGACTTGTGTAAAAATCATTCATGTTTACTAACATATAAATGCCAGTATTTGCACAGTGTGCACCTTAGTGCAAACACAGGAAATGGATGAACACAGTGAATACCATGTAATGTACTTCTTTGATAACCAATACATCAAGTACTCTTGAGAATCACCTGTGTGCAGCAAATCTGCTAAACACATTGATCCACACAGCATATACTATCTGTAGATTATGATTCAAGTTCTACATTTGTCTTTTAATGATGAAACCTAATAAACACTGCTCACAAGGATAAGACAAGTTTTGCTTTGCTTGTCTCATTTGTGAGATGCTTACCATCATGCAAACCTGGACTAATGGCCCACACAAGAAGCAGACAGGACACGTGCAGACAGAATGCAGATATTCACAAATTTAAAAAGGATATATTGTTGCATCTTTTGCTTTCCATCTCACAACCCTGCTTACCCATGTTGTGAGGCAGTTAGCAATCTTTCCCAACACCTGCACATCTAGAACACCTGCAAAGAGGAAGCACAGAGTAGACAATTTCAAAGTGGATACATTCTGTCCAGTATGTTGGGCACCACACAAACATGTTAAGTGGCATTGCACAGTGATTTATACACAGAAGTTAATAATCAACAGAAAAATATACAAGTGCTATTTAACTATTCCAGTGGCAGCAGGTGTAAGCGTAGGGCTACAATACAGATGGTCCTGGGTTCTAGTAAATTAAATTCTAAATATTTTTACTGTTGTTCCATTTCACTTTGTACTAAATAATACATAAAACATTTTAAACATAATTATAAATAACAATAAGTATGTATAGCAGTGGAGCTCATGTGCATTGTGTGTATGACAGAGGGTATACTGACTACTATGTTTCTGTAACTATAAATGTGCTATCTGGCCTTGGATGGCCTTCAGACTTCAGTAAGACTCATTCATGCATGAATGTATAAACCAGTACCTTCTCAAGTCACACACATACATGGTTAACCCATAAATATGTCAAGTGTATTTATATATATTTCATGAATATGTTTGAGAAGCACTTCTTTTGTGTTAAGAATGGAAAATACCAACTGTGGAAGAAAATGTTTTGTCTTTTATGTATAGGTTTGAATCCCACATTGAAAAAAATATTTTTTATTTCAGTGTATGAAGCCAAACAAAAATATGTCAGGTCAGTAAATGTATGCCCCCAGTGCATGTCTGCAAAGTTAAATCACCTACAGTTCAAGCAGCAAACAACTCTCAAACTAATGGCAAGTGTCACATTAGCATTCCAGTTTCAAAAACTGCTTTCCTCTCTGTTTGGTACTGTTGCTCTACACTTAACATCTAGCCAAAGTGGTTAGCATCATTGTTTGAATTTGAACACTGCCAGTAAATGGGCAGCAGTCAATGCAGTGGTTCAGCTGTTAATGTTGTCACCTCACATCAAGAGGTTCTCCAGTTTGATTCTTGTCTGGGGTGCCTTCTCTGTGAAGTCAGCATGCCCTCCCTGTGTTCACATGGGATTTCTCCAGGTACTCTGATTTCCTCCCATATTCCAAAGACATGCTTATTGAGCATTTCTCCCCAGGCGTGCATTCTAAATAGGATCTGTCCTAGCTGTATTTTCCCAGTCAACAAATGTTTAATAAATAAAATAAAAAAATGAATGTGATAACATGCATTGGCAGGAAATATCTCTTATCTATTGCCATTCTCCCTAGTTGGGCATGTGTGGTGGTAGAAGGGAATGTGCCCAATTTAGGGTACAGAGGTGGGGTGTTGAGGAGTCCAGAATCTTCAATGGACTGCTTGTAAAGTGCTGCAGGCAAAAGCTTCTGCAGGGGAATATACCAGCTACCTGCACAAGTCTGAGGCTTGGAATAGTCTTTCCAAGGTTGTCTCCAGTGTGACTGGCATTCCACACACTGGGAACAGTGTAGGCATCACTTTAACTTTAACATAACTTTACTGACCTGAAAAGGTACACGAGGGATACACTCAACCAGTGTCTGGATTAGTTCAGGACTGGTAACATCACACAGTTGTGTAAGTATACTGATTTAGAGAATTTATAGTACATAGAAAGCTGCATATAAGCAAGACTGGTATGCACAATTCTCTTCTCTTGTTCTCTTATCTTTATTCCACAGCCAATGCAGAGATTACATGGATTAGAGAGGCCCATGCTGAGTGTCTAGACAGACTGAGGGAAGTAATAAGTATGTATGCAGCACAACTGAAGTATAATTTTAGCTTCTAAATGTATTTCTTTTCTATTCAGTTGTAACAAATTTAGCATGCATATCCTAACTGTAAAAATAAGTATGCATGCTTCAGTCTGCATTACAAGTCAACTTTAGGAGTCAAATCTAAGACTGCAGTTAAATGTTATGGGTTCAAATACCACAAGTAACAAATATACAATAGTAAAATCCTTTAAAAATATTACATAAATTGATTTCTACACAACTGGCATAAATGGCCTGCTGTTAACTTAATCTGTATAATTTGTCCAAGCATATGTGCAATATATGCACATTGCAAGGATTACTTTGAGCAATCCTTAATTATAGTTTGCAGATGTTAAGAAGTAGATTCAAATGTAAAAGTTCAGAAAAAAATACGTTATTGTGATAATGCATTTATGTCACATGTGACGGCACTAATTTTCTCTCTTTTTTTTTTTTATCTCACCCCAACCTTTATCTCTTTTTTCTTCTTTCTGTGTGTTGTCAACATGTTTCCATGTCATCAATCTCTGACACATCACAAAATGCTTTACATCTCAGGGAGGTAGGCCATCCCCAGTGGCTCAGCCTGCCCCTGCTCCACCAGCTCTGGATCCGACACTCAACATATCTGGGACCCAACCTGGCAATACTGCCTCTGCTGCCTCTGCACTACTTGCACCCTCAGGTAGTACTACCCTGTCAGCTGGTGCTGTGGTACCATCTATGACAACTGGCAGAGGTGGGGATTTTATCACCAAGCAGGAGATGCCATGGTTGGTGTGTAGGATTGGATAAAGCACCTTTAGTGTATGCCTATGCCTGATGGAGAGGCTGCTCTCCCTTATGGTCGATAGGAGAAGATATTAAGCACTTCAACAGCTAGGGGAATAAAGGGACAGTAATGACAGTCTTGTGGGTGAGGACTAGATTCTCACTGTCCCCATGTTTAATGAACACAGCCAAGCACTGTATTAGTTCACCAACCTGGTATGTTGGACAGGTGTGAACCATGCATGGTAGAGGTGGCAGTTCATCATCATTGTCCCTGACCCCAAAACCTGGCTCTGCCAGGAGTTGCACTGGCACTTCCATGCCTAGAGTTAGATGCACTGCTATGTCTTGAATGTGACTGATGTCTGGTGAAAGAGTTCTCTTCACAAGTGCTTCCAAGACCATGACCCCATGGCATGAAACATCTAGGTGTTGTCTCCTCCCTAACCCCAATCATGGTGTCCCTCAAGCTGTCATTTCCTTCACCATCCTTGTGTCTTGTCTTGTTTGTCCTGTTCTTCTGCATCTGCTTTCTCACCTACTCTACTTACCTGACCCAGAAATACCTATGTCCTTTACCCAGCATTCCTCTCTTACTGAAGTAAAAACAAAAAAAATGGGCAACTGTTCCGCAAAAAAAAATCATCTCATAGCTTTCCACTTCACACACACACACACACATATTCTTGACAAACTTGATTCTGTCATAATGGCTATACAACCCAATTGCATTGTTCTCACCCCTCTTTGTTGAGGTGACAGTCCACATTCAGACAATATTCAAAACATATTCATTTTGCACTGCTATGGTTATTTCCTACCTTCCTCCTGCACATTCCTATATTGCTTTTCCTTTGTTCTTCCCTCTGCTTGCCCCATTTCACCATATGTTCATGGGATCATAGGTGTTTACTAGGCTAATTACCACAAGGGCCTTTTTAAGCCTAGCCATGCATCCCAAATCTCGGGCAAGTTGTGATACCCTTTATAAGTGTAAGCATGGGCCTGGGAGATGAACCATTTACAGGTCGGGAGGGTGGCCTAATGGTTAAGGTGTTTGCCTTATAAACACAAGGTGTGGTGTTCGAGTCTCACAAGGGATAATTGGCTAGGCTTAAAATGGCTCGCAAGGGCAGTTAGCTTAGTACTAATCTATGAACCTATGAATCAGAGACATTAATGCCAAATCAGGGATGAATTTCCAGTTTTCCATCCAATTGTCCAAATTGCACTTGAATTGGATTAGGGAAGAACTCTGTTTCACATAAATGGGGAGCCAGCTCCATAGACAGGGTAGTCTCTGGGATACATACCTATCTCTCCAGCAGGTCCTGTTTATATTACTTTCACCACTTTCCTAACTAACCTATTTTAATACCTGTAATCTGGTCCAAGCACCTGCAGCAATTGTGGAGACCAAAAAAATTCCTCACAAGGAAAATTCAAGGTCTTCAGCATCTGTCCTATGTGGATTTTCTGAAATCACTTTAACTTTATTCAATTGCATACAGACTACTCAGAGGTGATCTCTGCCTTGCATATGAGGCAATCTCTGACCCTGCTTAATTGGAAATGCTGGATATCTGCAAGTCAAATGGTACACAGGCTATTTACTCTAAAGACCATAACCTGGTATGTGTCATTAATAGAACCTACTGGAGAGACAGGTTTGTCTCCCAAAGATTACCACGCCTTTGGAGCAGACTCCCACTTCATGTCATACAGAGCACATCACTGGCCATCTTCAAATGCAATCCAAAAAACTGGATGAGTAAACTTAAATTCACCCCAGGGGTTCCACCTGTGTCCCTCTTGGACAGGAGCAATAGGTGTTGATTGTGGAAATAAGAATATAACTTGGCTTAGGTGTGTAAGGGCCCTAGGGCCATTAGCCTAGTATCTTCATATGATTCTGTTATCCTATAAAAAATAGAGTCCCACACAATACATATAAGTAAAAAATAAGCAATGGAGCCTTTCAGTTTTGGTCCTTTTGTGTTTGTGTAGAGTTTGGCATCATACACCAATACCAGGAGATGGTGAACAGCTCTTTAATGGTGCAGTTTCCTCCATATAATGGCACTTAAACATGCTGTGCTAAGGTAACACACACAGTGATTGTAGAATAAAGACTTATTTCCTTGCATTATAAATACTTATTTAAAACTATTTCATACACCTGGATTCGAACCCTATATCATCTGGTCTCAAAAAGAAATGTGTCATTGTATTTACATCTGCTGCCACAGAGTCAGCTAAGCAGCAGGTGTGTTTCATATGCTCAATACTCAGAACTCTCATAAGTTTAGCAATGCTTAACTATGTGCAAACAGGGAAAGCAGTAGAAATGCATATCTTATGCTGGAAGAATGGAAATTATTGTGTTTTATATAAATGAAAAAATGAAAATAAAATGTAATGGAAAAAAAAGAAATATGTATCTCGCATGCACAAATACTTTGCCATCAGTCGTGCAAACCCACTGTTCAGTATTGAGCTATGGAATGTGCACAATAGCATGTATTACTTATGTTTACTGTCCATTTAATCTTCAGCTCATGAATGTACATGTAGAAACACAAAGGGAAGGGACTTTTTAAGGAAAGAACACATATTTATACTGCAGCTATCTGTTAACTCCACCCATGCACTTCAAACTTGGTATCTCAGTACTTGTTCACAAATATATCAACTACATTACAGAAATACATAATATATGATTTCTTATGTACCATACTCATCTTTAAAATGACAATACACATTCAGATTTTTCAATATTTTGAGTAATGTGGACAGCTGTTTGCAAATAGTTTCAAACCTGTCTTTTTAAGGCATATCTGCACATTGGAAACACAACAGCTAATGCTGCACTTTGCACACTCATCAATGTGGTAGTATGCATATATTTAATATCTTGACAGTTATGCATGGCTATCCATTTCAGACAGGCCTCCCAACATCTTCTAGTCAACATCCAGTGATGATGTCATGTACTATAAATTGTTCTGCAGCCTTGTAAAAGTTAGTTTTGTGCTGTGGTCCTTGCTTTAAGTACTGAGTTCAACATTCTGTGTACTTTGGTAGGGATTCTGTTCTCACTGCAATCGACTGGTGTTTGTGTGTGTGTGTGTGTGTGTGTGTGTGTGTGTGTGTGTGTGTGTTTGTATATGTTTGTGCAGTTGCTTGACATTAGAGAGAGCATTTTACACCATCTTCTGGGATATTGTTATTACCTTCTTCCTGACACGCTACAAGTCAGACTTGTGCTGTGGTGCTTGCATTAAATACAAAGGTCTCTAGTCAGTGTACTGAGATAGGTAGGGGTTCTGTTCTCACTACAGTCAACTGAGTGTGTGTGTCTGTTTGCTTGTGTGCCTGTGTATGTGCACCTGCCTGACATTAGAGAGAGCATTTTATACCAGCATGTGAGATACTGCTATTACCATTTTTCTTCTTGCTAGACTCTGCTGATGTCATCAGCTATAAAGCATTTTCCAACACTATAAAAGCTAGAATTGTGCTTTGTTGCTTGTGTTAAGTTATGTGCTCTGTAAATAGCTAGTTTTCAAATAATATGCGAGTCCATAGGTGTTTCTGTCACTCTGCCAAACATCTTGTTGTGGCATACAATAATTAAGTTATCGTGTTTAACAGTCACCCTGACAGTATTCAAGACAAACCTGTTTTGTGGCAGTAAAATGAACTACTGTGTTTGCAATCTATGTCAACTACATATACAGTTGTTCTAATCTGACATCAAGCTACTTGCATTTGTATGCATACAACTACTTTATGAGATAATTGTACACATGGATATGATTCCACATACATGCAATACAGTGCTTGCAACATTTCTCCTCAGCATACAATGATCCTATCATACTACATATACTGCAACATCACAGTGTTACAGTAAGAAATCTGTGATGCTGCTACTGTGACATTGTATGGCATTCATATTCTATGCCTGCACAGGTGTAATCTTCATTTCAGGCTCTGCGTACTGCTATGTGTTTGGCTGCAGGTACATTATGGTCATTGTGTGATTTTGGAACACCTCTTCATTGCACTACCACCTGGAGTACCATTAATGTAACCCCACACATCTTTGTTCTCTGGCTACATGACATCCTTTCTAGAGAGAAGTGAAGGATGTCCTCATGTCAAATATGCATACACATATCATGAAGCAGTCTCTTTCCATGAGCCTGTGTAAGACATTCCCAGATAATTGCATGTGTGATTGTTAATTCTGTCATAGTATGGTGCACATGCCACATATGGACACTGGCAGAATGTAATGTAATCCAACAAATATACACATACACACAGCAGTCTTACTATTTTCCATAAAATATATATATAGGCATTTTACTTTCATTTTATAATAATGGCTGGGATTTCATGTGATGTTGGCTTTTGGCCTAATAGTGTCCTTGGACTCTACAATCACTTGACATGTTAATGTTATTGTCATTTACAGAGGTGTGGCTGTACTGTATGGCTACAACAGGGTATTGCAATCTGTGATATAAGCTAATGTATCGATGGCCATTGCTGCCATTACATTACATGCTCCTTTTATAACATCTGTAGTAATATGGCCCCTGAGAACTGTTGACATAGGTTCATAGATTCATAGGAGGTTACTAGGCTAGCTGCCCTATGGCCCTTACAAGCCTAGTTATATTCATCACAAGTAGCTCCAATTCTCCTTATTAGATGGATGCATTTGAGAGCAAGTCTATGATCAACACTGAACAACCCTGTCCATGACAGACATGGATGCCACCTTTGGGGTGAATCAAAGCTCAAAATAATCAGTTTCAAATTACATTGCACCTCCCTCTAAACACCATGCCCCAAAAACACTGTAACACTGATTTTGCAGGGCAGAAACCTCCTGCTGAACCACTCATACCTCAAATATACTAAATAAACAGTTACAACACTGATGGAAATGAGGTGACCCCAAGACCACAGAAAATGACATACAAAATATGGTGTCACAATAGCCTTAGTAAAACAGAAAACACATCTGTTGAAATTCAATGTCACCCAGCTGACCCAGCTGAGGTCATGGAAATAGCACCATGATTAGAGGAAATCAAAATTGCTGTCATGGAAACCGAGCAAACTACTCTAGATTAAATGTATTGTATGGCAAAAGACCAAGACAACTTCTATATAATGGGGAGACACAGAGTCAACTAAAGAATTGATGCTGTGCTTACATCTGCAGTTTTTAATATTTTCAGAAAATGTAAACGATCCCTTGACTGTATTGAAAACCTTACATACACCAGAGTATGATAAGAATGTGAAAGTACCTTTAATCAGTATTGTTCAGTTTGAATAACTGAGGCTAATGTATGTCTTATTTATATCAAGAATTAAAGACTATTGTAATGTAGTTGATGTGTTTCTTGTGTGCGTGTCTTTCCAATATCATAGTAAGCTGGTTTAGTAGATATCTATACTTATACATATCTATTTGTCAGTAACTTAAATTAGTGGATTTTTTTTCAAGGTTAGAAAGTTGCAACTTGAAGTTGCTTACTTTCGTGAATGCTCCAGATTAAGAGTTGTACCGAAGGGACTAAGACACTGGCAGTTTCCCGCAGGTCTCATTGACGGTTCCCCACTTCATGTAGCTCTCATTACTCTTTTTGACAGACACGGACTTGAACTGTTGGGGGTGCTTAGTGACCACTACCAGGCATCTATTAACACCTTGATGGAAGAAATTAATGACCTTGATGGGTCTATTAAAAGGGATCTTAATTTCCAGAGATACCAATACGAGTACAATAGGTGTTTTAAGAGCATTGATGAACATCTTTCTAAGTTAAACCTGACTAAAAGGAAGAAAATCAATAGAGATGTTAACGACTACAGAAAGGGGGTGGCCTATCCTAAACCAGCTAAACACTCTAATTTTGAACCGACTAGTTTAGGTGAAGGTGATGTAAGGGGTCAAGCCACAGGACATCAACCAATTATTGACAATGCTATTGGCGATGTTGAGTTTCTTGGCGACGACCAAGACGAGGAGCATCCACCTAATGGTGAGTTAAGAAGAAGTGAGAGACTGGCCAACCGGGGTAATGGACAGAACCCTGTCAACTATAACAATAGTACTGGGGGTGGCAACCATGGGATAGTACCCCAGGCATCAAATTTTCAAATGGGGGCCTCCAACCAGAGGCCCATGGGCAACAGGAGGAAGGGTGGCAGGAGGAAGAGATGGTGACTTTAAATCACCTAATTACTGGTGAGACTACCACCACCACTGGCTGCAAAATTTTGGTCAACAGTAGTGGCGATTTTAAAGTTTTCAACTACACTGAACACACTATTAGTCCTGACACCATTGAACTATTGGCCAAGGGGAACACATATGTGCCCACAAACCACTTCGACCTGGCCAATACTTTAATTGATTTGAAGTTATTTACTAGAAAATTAAACTTGAGCCTGGTGTTGGGTAATGGGTGTAACAGGAAATCAGAACTCTATGTATCTAGTGTGTTCAATCCCCCCCTGCACCCAACCTTAATGCTATTCGAAAAGGTAACCAAAATGGATATGAGGAACCTTCATAAACAAAACAGCAAATTTAAATTGAAGAACAGGTCCACCAATCTAAATGAGAGGGGGGAACTATCCCTACTTAGGACAGCCCAGGTTCGTATAATGAAACCGGATAAAGGCGGAGGAGCCAGTATCATGACTAATGATGACTACATTAACAGGATGAATGCGATTTTGGATGGCGAAAGCTATTCGAAAGTCACCATAAACGAAATGAACGGAGCACACCAAAAGGTTAAAGCCTTTATAGAAGAACTCTATGTAGAGGCCAGGATTGATAGGGATACTTATATTTACTTACAACAACAGACTCCAAGAACCCCGGTATTATTCGGGATTCTGAAAATCCATAAGGACGTTAATAACCCACCAATGAGACCCTTGGTAGATGGCAGGAAAAGTATTACATATACCTGCAGTAAATTTCTCGACAGCATACTACAAATGTATGTTAAAAAGGAGAAGCAAATCACCAAGGACTCTTGGTCCTTCTTGGGTGCGATGAATTCAGTGGGCCTCGATTCAGAAAGCTTACTTGCTACAATTGATGTTATAGACCTATACTCATCAATCCCCCATGATAAAGCCATTGAATGGGTAGGAGCAATGTTAAGGCTACATGAGGCACCCAATGAGGAAATTCATCTGGTGAGTGAGTTAATGGATACGGTCCTTTCATACAACTACTTAATGTTCGACGGGGATCTATACCATCAAAAAATCGGAGTCGCCATGGGATCACCTAGTGGAGGTAGCATAGCGAATTTAGTCATGGCACACTGGGAAAGGAACAACATTTTGTCAGTGGATGACGTTACCTCCAAAATAGGCTTCTACACTAGATTTTTAGACGACATCTTCATGGTTTACTCAGGATCTGTCTCGGAATTTGAAAGTTTGATGGTGGACCTAAATGAGTCAACCGACTTCCTTGCTTTCACGTTCAAACACAACATGAATAGGATTGACTATCTTGATATTGACTTGAGTAAGGATTTGGAGAACAAGTTGTGGTCATCTAAAATACACCGCAAGGAAACTTACTCCAACTCCATGTTACATTATTCGAGTTGCCACCCAGTACATCAAAAGAGATCTGTTGTCAAAGGACAACTTGTTAGGGCGGCTCGTATGTCTAGCAAGGAAGAAGATTTTTTGGATGAATGTGAAACATTAACCCAATTCTTTCTTGCACGAGGTTACCCGATTTCCCTCTTAAACGAGATTACTGATGAGGTTAAACGTAAAAGGCATTTGAAGATTTATGTCCCCCTGTTGAATGGGGACCAAACAGGTGTGGCCACCCCTGCCTGTGGGCCAATTGGAAATTCGATCAACCCAGACTTTAACAGCGGCTTTTGTTATACCTTCAGTATTGATTCTATGAAAATTAACAACATAATACTGAAAAACTGGGAGTTTCTGACAAATGACAACGACCTCCAAAATGCAGTGCCAATGAGACCTAGAATTATTTTTAAAAGAGGACCGAATCTGAAAGAACTCTTGGAAGGTCCTAAGCAACCATATACGACCAAACTGGGCATGTTTAAATGCCAAATGT
>NC_056737.1:1442016462-1442111462 GCF_019279795.1 Protopterus annectens
TATTTGTAACTTTTCTGGAGCAAAGTTTCTGGACATAAGTTGTTTGCTTTCTCATTATGTATTCTTAGTATACTAGAATTTTATTGAATGATATGGTGGCAGATTTGCTCCACTTTCAGTTTGAATCATTAGTCTTGTTGCATGATTCAGAAATGCATATTTTCTGCTTTTAAATGAAAATCTGGAGATGACAGCGTTTACAATAAGTAAAATAATGAATTCAGCTAAATAGCAAAGTTTGGTATATCAGCAGCATATCACAGACTAGAAAGGGTAGAAATCTAAGAAGTAAACCTGGTTTGTTCAGTGACTGACAACATGTTGCTGTTTGTTTTTTCACTTAGATGCATAAACAGCACTAGTGATGGCCTGGAAGAACCTGCAGATGACTCACTTTGTGATATAGAGGCCATGCCTGTTGAAACTCAGAAATGCATCTTTCCCTGTCCAAACAAATGTGTGATGTCGGAGTGGAGTCAGTGGAGCAAATGTCCACAGGTAAGACAACATGAAGACATTCACAAAGAAAGGATGACTTAATGATCCGTGTTACACAAATAGAAAAACTAAATAATATTTTTATAAAAGGTGAATACTGAGTCTGACTATAATATGCCCCATGGGATAAGATGAAAAGGTTTGTCAATGCTGTGAGCAAAACACATTCTGATAGCATGTGACAAATCACCATCACATGCATACACTTTACATGAAGCTACTACACAGCTTAATTTCTCATTCATCACTTCCCACCTCTAGTTGGCCCAAGCTTATCTGGTGAGTCTGCCATCTTTGGCCAGGCAGTGTGCCATCACTATCCTGTTACCAGAGTAGTGACTTCTCACATCAGGCATCCAATCCCTTCATTACTCCAGATAAAGTTTTTTTTTTTTTTTCTGAAATATATGTGTTATCTGCTAATATCAGTGCAGTCTTGCACAGCCATATTTTATGTGAGTGTACATTTTCAGAATACTATGAGTGGTTGTTGTAGTGACATAAATAACTCCAGGTATGTCTTACAATATAGGTATGTGTAAGTATAATACTAATTCAGATTGTGTACAATTTTGTATAAATGCACTATCTCAATATTCAAATAACTTTAAAGAGACTGTCTGTTATGTCAGAGTATGTAACTAAAGCTGATGATTTTATGTTGCAATATATTATTGCTGTCTTAATTATTCATTCAAAAATAAATTATTGAAGGAATTAACAAATAAAGTAATAAATAAACCAAGTAATTCAAAGCCACTTAATGCCACTCCACAGGTGTCAAAGCAGCAGTCCAGCCCCTCTAGCTTAATGCTCCCTCCAGCTTGCTCTTTTGATTGTGGTAATGAGATTGAGGTCTCTGGAGTGAATGGTGTGGAGGGATTGTGGATTTCTTTAGATGTATAATTTCTAACAGAGCTGGGTCAGACATGGCTTTGTAAGTCAAGCAGAGATCGAGTCTAAGTAGGTGATATGAGACAGAGAATATTTGGAGTTTTTAGAGTCTGTCCATATAGGACAAGTGTTTAAGGCTTAGGATCCTCTTTGTGAGGTACTTTTACAGCCTCTCCAGTTGTTGCAAGTGTCTAGTGAGGTACATGCCAAATGGGGCATTGTACTTGATGATTAGCCGAACGAGGGAAGAGTAGAGGGAGACAATGACCTCTTTCTTCCTGGATGAAAAACCCTTAGTAATGAGATGTGCCACATAGAAGGACTTTCTGACCACAGTGGCAATGTGGTGGTCAAAAGAGATGTTGCTGTCAACCTGTGTTCCCAGATCTCTTATAACACCTTTTGTGTTCAGTGGACTACCATTGATGTGGTAGTTCATGGGAACTGTTTTTTTCCCAAAGGGGATGATTACATGTTTTATGGCATTGAGCTTAATGACATGGTTCTGACACAAGTCGTTGGTCTCAGTGAGGCCTTTCTATAGGATGTCAACATCACTTGGGGAGTTAATAATAGCTCCCAACTTGCAATCATATGCGAACTTTGTCAGACAGAGTCCCTTTGTGTTGGCCTGGACTTCAGAGAAGTAGATACCAAGCAGAAGAGGACCCAGGCCCAAACCCTGTGGGGCTCCACTCATGACTGGTTAGCATTCTGACCTGGAGTCAGCTACTTTCACACTGTGGGTTCTATCTGTGAGCCAGTTTGCAACTCACCTAGTGATATAAGGGTTGATGTCTAGCTTAGTGAGTTTTTCCATGATTCCTGAGTGGGGAATAGTATCAAAGGCTTTGGCAGATCAAGGTAGGCTGTAAACCCTTCTCTGGTGACTGACTCAAAGAAGTTGACCGGGTTGAGCAGACATGATCTAACCTTCACAAAACCGTACTGTGTGGGATCCAGCATTTGGAGATTCCCTATATCCTTGTTTATTAGGTCCATGATGATGCATTCCATAGCTTTGCATATCAGACTCATCAGGCTAATGGGGTAAAAGTTTCCAGGGTCTGTAGTCGATCCTCCTTTGTGGAGAGGGATGACGGTAGCAGTGTGCCATTCAGTAGGGAAAAAGCCTGAGGTGAGGCTGTGATTGAACAGGGCACACAGTTGAGGTGCCAGTTCACTATGTAGTTCACATAGAACACAGCCAGGGATATTGTCAGGTCCCATAGAAGCTGTATTCTTGGCCTTGGACAGTGCTGTTTTAACCTGTGCAGCACTAATGCTGGGTGCCTGGCAATCTACTGATATTGTGATTGGTCCTTTGGTGGGGGAGAGAGTAGTAAAACACCAGCTAGCCAAACTAGCAAAGCAGGTTTTCAATTCTTAAGGAATTGCTCAACAACAGAAATTTAAGTATGAACACAGGTGTTCAAGTGAGTTGTTTTCCTTGTTCAGGTTGCAAGGGCTGTCCTAAGTTTAGAAATGTAAATGGCACCAATATTAATAACAGGGTTTAGAGAGCTGAACACAGGTTCACCTGTTGTTCTAGTGGGGTGGGGTGGTGTATGTCATTGGATGCGGGTGTCCTGTTGTTAAATGGTATATAGGACAAATGAAGCGACAGGTCAAGAAGCGCATCCTTGAATATTTGGGGGACATCAGACACAGCAGACTGGATAGCCCAGTTTCCAACCATTTCTAGACTTGTCATGGGTGTTCAGATTCTACTTCCTTGTTTAGTGTACTAGCTAAACCTTTATGTCAACATGGTGAAATATTTATAAGTAAATTGGAAGTAAATCTTAATGTTTAATTAGCATTGGAAGCAATGGGAATGATAATTTGTTGGATTTAATTTATGTGTTTTGGTTAAAGGGATGTTTTTCACTTTAACATGATTGTGTTTAGAATGGGGTGTTAATTGATGCACTATAAGTGGAGTGTTTTTCTGATGTGTAATTTATCCCAGGAAGGCATGAGTCGAGGTACCAGGAGACATCAGTAAAGATTTTATTCAACTTGAAGATGGTCCTTTTGTGTTCTATTTTGGAGAGAGTAGTAAAGCTGGCACTGAATCTGTTGGCCAGTATATTGACAATATCTGTTTGCTCGGTATAGGAGGTACCATTGTGCAGTAGCTCAGAGCAAATCTGGGTATTGCCATGGAGATTCTTTACATAACTATAGAAGGCCTTGTGGGTGTCTTTACTATCTGCTGCAATTCTGTTTTCATAGCTAGCTTTAGAGGATTTGATCAGGGATCTCAACTTTTTGTTGAGGCTGATAAGGGAGATTTTCCAGTCTTGGGACTTCACCTTATTCTGCATCAGTTTCCTCCTTCTATTGTAGAGTTTGTTTATGGCAGGGGACCACCAGATTGGCTTCCCTTTTTGGAGGAGAGTGTCTTGGTTCTATTGGGTATGGCGAGATCCATGCATTTGTGTACGTGCTCGTACAGTGCATTGGTGTATGATTTGGCAGTCATGCAACTATTCTCCATTTGCATGGGTGCCGTGAAGTTAGCCACCTCTGTTTTTAGGAGCCCACAGTTAGCTTTGGAGAAGTTTTTCATGGTGGTTACCTTTGCGGGGGGGGGGATGTGGATTTCCAATGTGAGCAGTTTGTCGTCAGATCTAACCAGGGAGGAGTTGACTATTGTTGTAGAGCAACAGTCACCCATGTTAGTAATTACCAGGTCAAGGATGTTGCTACCCCTAGTGGGGTAAGAACGAGCGGGACCAGGGCATTAGAATTAATGAATTCCAGGAAACATTGGGCACGTGTATTGGTACATGAGTAGTTTTCCCAGTTAATGGAGGGGTAGTTGAAGTTGCCGAGTATGAAAGTGTTAGGCTGGACCCTAATATTCTCTGGGGTGCTTAGGAGCGTGGAGTGTGAGCCTTAGGCCATGGCTGGGATCTATAGCAAGCTATGACCTGAATCACTTTCTTTCCCAATCTTAGCTGCACTTGAAGTATCTCTGATGCATCATGTTGGGCTACCAGTGTGGAGGTGTGTGCATCTTTTATGAATATGGAAACACCACTGCCTTTGGAGCTTCGGTCCAAGTTCTGGGGCCGAAAGGTGTGGAATGAGTTATAGCCTGATAGTGCAGGGGTGCTTTCTGCTGCATTGAACCAGGTCTCTGTTACAACACAAATGTTGATGTTCTCCATTTTACGGAGTGGTTTGAGTGACTGCATTTTGAGATTTAGACTTCTAGCACTGGGCAGCATGACTCTCAGATTGCATTTGTTTGTAGCTGCTACAGTGGTAATTTGGTCTTTGGAACACTGCCTAAAAAAGGCACTATAGGGGTGGCAAGAGTCTTGGCCAGTATCCGGAAGCCCAGGTGTGACAGATGCAGGCCATCTCTGGCAAAGCATTGAGGTCTGTCAATCATGTAATCCCAGGTAGACAGATACTGGAACCCCTTAGAATGACACCAAAACCTTAGCCAATTGTTGAAATCAATCATTTTCTGCTTGTACTGTGGAATCATTCTGGGTGATGGTAGGAGGCTGCTCAGGGCTAGGGTCATACCCACCTGGGCTACATAATCCGAGAGCTCCCCCATGTCTCTTTTCATGTAGTCTAGGGAGGTACATCTCAGGTTATTCACAGACACATGTACAATGACAGAGTCATATTTGTACCTCTTCTTGAGTGACTTGAGTGAATGCGTTATATGGTGGATCCTGGTACCTGACAGGTAGCTGACTGTTACTTTCTCCTTATTCAGCATAGTGAGTGGGACATCAGTGTGCCTTGCTATTGAGTCACATATAACTAGTGTGTTGGGCATGCTGTTTTGCCTTAGGGGCTTTGGTTGAGTGGCACACTGCTTAGGAGATTTATGTTTTTCATGATTATTGTTGTGTTGTGGTGGTCGAGTGCATTTCTGCCATAGAGGTCTTTGATGTTTAGGTAGATTTTTGAGAGCGTCTACTAAGGTGGGTGTGTTTTTATGTGAAGGCAGTGCTGGTGTGTGTTCTGGAGGGCTATGTGTTCCATGTGGTGTGGTGCAAGTGTTGACCTTCTCCTCTTGACCAGCTATTCTGGTCTTGGTTGGAGAGTGCATGGCATCCAGTTTGCATATATAAGTACATCTCTTGCAAGTCTGAGTGTTGGGATGTAAGAGGAGAGGGTTGTCAGTGTACATGAGGCAGTTTACCCAAGTTCACCAGTTTAATATGAGAAAGCACAGGGAACTGACTTTTAGACATGCCTGGGGGAGTGGGCATTAATAATAAGCACTGGAGCTGTTTCCTTGTATAACATTTAGTGCTGGTAGCACTTTTATGTCCTACAATAATTGCTACAAGAAGTCTGGTAAAGTGCTAGACTAATAAGCTAGTAAAAGTGCAGGAGAGAAGAGACCTAGCAGACCTAAGGGAAAAAGTGAAGAACAGACTTTTTTTGCACTGTTCAGAAGTTTACAAACAGTCCAGGATACAGCAACTCTGTATCTGGACTAGACAAGTTACAGAAAAGGTGGGAAACAAGCACAGACATGGGCTTTTAAACCAGAAAGTTGAAAGAGATGGAAAAAACTGCCCAACGGCCAATAGATGACAATTTCTGGGCCAGAAGCCACTCCTCTCAGACACCAAGAAAAGCAATCTCAAACAAATTAATAAATGCAGCAGTTTTGTTAACTAAAACAAATTCAGACACCAAGAAAAGCAGTCTCAAGCAAATTAATAAATGCAGCAGTTTTAACTAAAACAAAATCAGACACCAAGAAAAGCAATCTCAAGCAAATTAATAAATGCAGCAAATTTGTTAACTAAAACAAAATCAGACACCCAAAAAAGCAATCTCAAGCAAATTAATAACTGCAGCAGTTTTGTTAACGAAAACAAAATCGGACACCAAGAAAAGCAATCTCAAGCAAGTTAATAAATGCAGCAGTTTTGTTAACTAAAACAAAATCAGACACCAAGAAAAGCAATCTCAAGCAAATTAATAAATGCAGCAGGTTTAACTAAAACAAAATCAGACACCAATAAAAGCAATCTCAAGCAAATTAATAAATGCAGCAGTTATGTTAATTAAAACAAAATCAAGACAACAAAAAAAAGCAATCTCAAGCAAATTAATAAATGCAGCAGTTTTGTTGACTATCACTGATAACAGATTAAGTGCCAAAAAATATACTTATAGGCTTTCTGTATCCAGATGTCTATTGAATCAGTCACAGCTAGGTCACAAAGAGCAGCTGAGATACTGATGTTGCTATATGTGAACTGTTAAATTTTTGACCTGGCAAAAATTCTGCCTAGTGTTTGTCAAATATTGCAAAATATCTGCTGCAAAAACACTCTTCCCCAATCTTGACAAACGCATGCCATCCTGTCTGAACATGTGTGCCCAAAACTAGGCTTGTATGCTCTACACATATATTTCCATTTTTTAAAACAGGACATTTTTTTCCACGTAGGTATTTACCCAGAAAATCTTTTCTTTCATTCACAGTGACCTGACTATCCCTTCTATAGGTGATTTGTAAAATACGTCCTAATACCAGTACATACTATATTAAGAGGGCTGTCAGTTCCCTACTAACAGTCAGACAATCCTTGCAGAAGACATCATTTGTACCAACATGAATAAAAGCGGATTTGTACTTCCTTACATTAAGGTGTTCCAATGCTTATCTCACATCTTCTGTCTTTGCTCCTGGCAAGCATAACACTATTCGATGTCCATTATCTTCTCTGCAAATAAAAGTATCAGTTCCTCAAATAATTGAATCTCCTATTATAAGAAATCTTTGCTGGCCTGCTCTGAAGGATCTTCAGCTTCTAATACAGTAATGTCTGCTCTATCAATTGTTATGAAGGATAGATCTTCATCACCATTAGTCTTATTAATCCCACTGTTTTCATTGTGTATTAAATTCTCATCCAGCTGGTATTGTAAATCCACAACTTGAGCCATGCAGTCAACATCTGTCTTTCTCTGCTTTTTTCTTACAGTAATTTTCTTCGATCCTTCTACATTCAATTTTGATTTTTTTCCTTTTTACCTGCTCCTTGCCTATTTTTTCTACCTTCTCTGTTAGAAAAATGATGCCTTTTTCTGTAGACTAAAGGTTTTCTGATAGAAAAATATCATCATTCCCTGTAACTTGTGTGTTACATAAAATTAGCCTTGTCTTTTTTACTGCATATTTTCTTTCCTTTACAGTCATTAGTCAGTTTCTTTTTCTTCCTTGTTTGTTGTGAACTTCTTCCTTTCTTTCTTTTTCTGTTTCCTTCTAAACAAACTGGATCCTCAGATTGTTGAATACTTGTATCAAGAATTCCAAAGTTGTCAGGGGCATCATCTTGATTTATAGGGGTTGAATGTTCTTTGTAGAAAATAGATGCATCATTTCCTAAATGTGTTCTGTTTGTTCTATGCCTAACATTATTTAGCTCATCAGTCCAGTCATTAATATATGAACAACAGTTCTCCAAGCCATACCAATTACACAAGTGCAATCATCATCAAGTCTAGATTTACTTCTAACATGCTAAGCTAATCATCCAATGTTTGACATGAGGAACACAGATCACCAGTGTTATCAGCTGTTACCTTTTAACATGCATAGCATTTATTATACTGTACAAGATATTTGCGCATTAGCAAATTTTTAATTGCATACTCATTTAAGGAATCAATATTCAGCTTCAAACTAATAAAATGTTGTAAAAGAAAGGAATAATCAAAATCCCTTTTTAACAACCAACAGTGAAATTAAAGGTAAAACAACAAAATATGAATCTTGTTAACAAGCTATCCCTTCCTACCTACAAACAATAAAACAGTGATAAATACAATATAAATTCAAATAAAACTAGTCTTGCCAGCCATCTCCTCAGTAAATCACAAACCAAAGTAGCATTGTTTAGTTATGACTCTTAGGTATGTGTTATCAGTGTGATACTTACCAGGGGTGAATAACTTCCCAAAGGATACTATTATGCATCTCTTGGCATTTAGTTGTAGTTCCTAGCTCTGACATAAGTTATTTGTCTGTATCAACCCTTCCTGGAGAACATTAGAGTCAGTGGAGATAGTAAGACTGATCATAATTTGCAATCAGCTACATTTCTCCAAGTCCTTTTGGTTTCTAATACAATGATGGGAATCATTTCTAATTCAAAGTATGATTAAAGTTCAAAAAATTAGTATTTGTTTTTGATGTCAGCCAAAAGTGCTTTTCACACCATTTGCAATGTCCTCAGAATTAACTACTTCAGCAATTCTTATGGAATTACATATATATCTAAATAGAACTGCAGATTATATTTTATGAGACCCATTTCTCCTACTTCTGTTTGAACTGTCTGGGTATTTTTCTTCCATACTGCTCTCATTTCTACCTGTAAATTTTGATGTCTCTGTACATGAGACACTGTAATTGCTAGGTGTAGAAATTTCAATGGTCAATACTATGTTTGTCTTTTTGCATGGACTATTATATCTGGTTTTATTACTGCTGTTTTTTCAATTGCTGGAAATGGGTGATCCCAAGTGACATACACTTCATCGTTCTCTATAATGCTGTGAGGTTCATATTTCCAGTGTTTCTTAGCTACTTATATTTTGTAGTGTGTGCACAAACCCCAGTGCAACAATCTTGTCACATTATTGTGCTTTTCAATGTATACGCCCTCTGCCACAAGTGTATTGCACCTAGCAGGTGTGCAACTTTTCCAGTTCTTTTTTACAGAACCTACATTTATATGTTTATCCCACATGTTCAGTGGTCTTTGTAAACCAATATGTGTGTGTAGTCCATTACCCTGGGATAACATTATCAACCTTTCTTCCTGTGGCTTCAGCTACCCTCTTCTTAACCATTCATGTGTCAAATTCTATCAACATGAGGTTGCTCTAGGAGATCTTTACACTTGTCACTATATTTATGGCTTTTCCACATTCTCTTCCTTTTCATCTTATCTTTCTCCTTATATACTTTTGTTTGGTTTTTGGCACAATTGGTTGCTGTCTGATGTTTGTCTACTTCTGATATGATTTCCATTCCTATTTGCCATCTGGATGCTTCTGCTAAAATAAGCAGAGAGGTCATCTTATACTTCCTCTCCTCATTTTTGAAAACTTTCACAATGTTTGGATCTGATAATGTCCAAAGATATGTATGCAGTCTACTGTCTACTCATGTAGTCAGTTTCAAGAAGACCCATACCTCCTTCAGAGTGAAGGATATATAATTTTGTTATACACTGATTTTTATATATCATTTGATAAGTGTGAAGCATTTTTTTGTTTTTCTGTCCAATTAATCCAATAGCTGTTGAGATGTTCATCGAAATACTGGACCATATTCTTTGAAATATAGAGAAAAGCTATGAGGTGCTTCACAGCACTGGGCATTCCACCTCTAACTGCAGTCACATGATATGCACAGCATAGTCACAACAACTTTCCCTGACTTGCTATCACTTGCCAGACTGAATACTTAGCTCGTTACCATCAGGCTGCATTAGACTAAATACTTTGCAGTATGATTACTGTAGTAATCAGGGTCCATATTACAACTTTGAACTCACAGGAGTTCGAATGTTGTAATATCGAACTGTAAAGTTCGAAACTCAATAATTAAGAAAACTCCAGGGAAAAAAAATCACTGTTCCGTTACAAAAAAAAAAACACTTACACTTTAAACTTAAACTAAAGTGGGGAGCTTCACCCCCACACCCTCCACAAACCCCCTACTTAAATATACCAACTCCGAGATCGCACCACAGTGGAGGAAATAGAAAAGCCCCAAAAAGGCCCACTGATTTTTTTCCCTGGGAAAAAATCGGTGTGTCGTGGCTTTGCTATTTTCGTATTTCTGACTTTTTGGTTCGATGTTACAATGTTCGAACTCCTGTGAGTTTGACGTTGTAATATAGATCCTAGTAATCATGCTGTTAAACAGTATCTCTTTAGTGAAATTGCTAAGAGCAGCACATACCTTTGGATTCTTTCTCACATTTTTTTCTCAAAAAAAAAAAAATATTTTTCAAATACAGTTGAATAAATTCCATAGTATTTGTATATAACATCTTAATAACTATGTACACTATTTACATCAGCCTGACACTATAACAGAGCTCAGTGTATACAATTACTTTATAGGTATAACAATCCAGTTATCAGAGTGTATCTGTTCAGTTATTGTGAAGTGTCAATCAATGATAAGACTTTTTTTCCATGGAGTGTTAGTAAATGGCTTAGGAGGAATCCTTAATTCTTTAATTTTAATTTCCAACAATGCTGTGTTCTTCAGTAGGCTGTAGAAGTCTTCAAAAGTTGGTATTGTGTTTATATTCCATCTTCTTGTTATACACTTCCTTGAGATTGCAAGGATTGTCCACACTAGATACATATTTGACTCATTCAAATGAGGGCCTTCATACACATTTAATAATACTAGAGCTTTAGATGAGTTAAATGATTCATTAAATAAAGCTTGTAAAAAGTTTTTAATACCATTCCAAAATGGCTTAATTTTAGCACAGTTAAAAAATGTGATTCCATTCTGCATGGTGTATTTACTCACACCTCCAGCATATTCCCTTTGTGGAAGAATTCATTTTAGTAATTCTATCTGGAGTTAAAAATGCTCTGTGCAAGCATTTCCAATTAAAAACTTTCCAGTATTGTGTAAAGGATGTATGTTTATTGATAATAAAATATTTGATTTAATTTCTTTAGTTAGCTGTAATGAGTGTCCTTTTGTTATATAATTCCAATATAAGGATTTGGGTGTTTTTTATAATTTATCAATATCTTGTAAAATTTTAAAATACTATTTCCCATGTCATAATCATTATATATGATTTCATACAGATATTTTGTAACTTTAGGTATTTCTTTAAATGAAGAATTACTAATTATTCTGCATAAATCTTGCGAATACGTCAGAATACTTTGCATAGTTAGCCAATCTTGTTGTGGAATTTTGTATGTTGTTTATATTGTTTGCATATCCAGAACTTTTAGTTCTTTGATACATTGAAACCAGCAAACAAATCCATTCTGTTCCCAGGAATTAATTATTTCTCTGTATATGTTATGTGGATAGCTCTTTGTAACTATGAATGGTGTTAAAAGATGAAGCCAGATTTTTAAATCTATATTTGCATTAATAATTTTCCTAAATGAGTCAATGTAATAATTAATCATTTGAAACACACACACACACACTAAAACCAGATAAAACAAACACCAGAAATGACTGCAGAAGGAAAAAAGCCAAAATCTGTATTTTACGCATTTTGTCCACCTTTAATTACCATGAACTTCATCAGAAATACCATTCCAACATTTTAAACTGTTTAAATACTATTTTACATAGTCACATGTGACTCAAATGACCAATACAAATCTTTAAAAATTTAAAATTTTTTTTTTAAATTAATTTGAACGCACTCTATAAAATCTTTCATTAAAAGGAATGTCTACCTTTTATAATCTAATAAATAAATATTATATATATTTTTACTAGATCCACATTATCAAACCAATATATAATATATAGTAATATAATATGAATTTTATAACCTTTGTACCTGTAAAAAACACTTTATATTTATAGCATCATTCAAACCTGGGAACTGGTCTGCATTAAGCATAATTTGTCACAAAGTTTCATTACATTCTAACTTGACTTTAAAATTTCCAGAAAACAAGTCATCATTAACCTTCTCTAATACAGAGAATGTAAACGTTTTGAAATCTGAACACATAATAGCATGTTTTGCTAATGCATTGGACATGTCCTTATTTCTAATAGCTAATGTATGTCCGTAGATACGTTTACTTAAGGTCCTAATAGTTTTACCTATATAAAAATGTTCACATGAATTACATAAAGCAATGTAAACAACATTTTTAGTCCTACAAGTGTAATGTCCTTTACTATGAATAACCTTATTCAAATGTTTAAAGAATACCATATTACTACCTGAAATATATCTACATTGTTTGCAACATTTACAAGGAAGCATACCAAAATGTGTACTAGTAATAACTTCAGTATTATAATATCTGTTATTTTCTAACTTGATCTTCAAGTTTACATTCTTTTTATACGTAAACACTGTTGCTTTCCCAATAATTGCACTTAAGTCATTATTACCTAATATTACTTTCCAATTGTCAGAGATGATTTTCTTAATTATTGTCATCTCATTAGAAACTGGAATAGGAAAAGCTAAACTACATACAGCTGCTCCCTTATCAACAGAAAGATTTACCTCTAAGGCTTGGTGTAGTATAGGGCTAGCTTTATTTCCCCTAAGAGTGATGACTTCTCTCAATATATTTTTCAGCCATATCCAGTCATACCCTCATTCCATGAAAAAGGCATTTAATTTTTCCACTTCATTTGAAAAAATATCATCCTTACTTGTTAAACGGCTGAGTCTAATTAATTGCCCCTTGACTACTCCTCGCTTCATAAATTCAGGATGCAGACTGTCGTGATGTAAATATTGATTAGTAACTGTAGATTTCCTAAAAATGCTGCTCTCAAAACATGTCCTTTCATTATTTAGACTAAGATGTAAGTCTAAAAAAATTAATGCTCTCACTGAAATGACCAACAGTAAATTTCAAAAAGTTGGTAGAATGATTCAAATAATTCACAAAGACTTCAAAAGAGTCTAAATCTCCATGCCATAAAAAAATCAAATCATCAATGCATCTTTTACAGAAATAAATATTCTTAGAAAATGGATGTGAATGTAAAAACTTGATCTCCCACATAGCCATTACTATGTTAGCAAAGCTAGGTGCAACCCTAGAACCCATAGCTTTACCTGAAATCTGTTGGAAATAAGTATCTTCAAAAATGAAAAAAATATTTTCAAGTACCAAATCCATTAAAGTACATATACTATTAACTAAAACATTATCCAAATCAGTATGACTACTTAAATATTCCCTTAGAAATTCAACTCCAATAGTCTGATTAATACTAGTGTATAGAGAAGTAATGTTTAATGATGCAAAATTAAAGGACATATCTTTTATATATAAGTGGCTCAAAAGAATCTCTCAAGTATGATTTTGTCCTTTGAACTATAGGATTTAAAATTTCATCTAACCATATTGAAATAGATTCTGTTTTAGAAAAACAGGCTGACACAATAGGTCTAAAAGGAATCTCTGTCGCTTGCTTATGTAATTTAGGAATACCAAAAAGTGTAGCCAGTTTGGGATGTTCAATAACTAAAAAATCATAAACAGAATAGTCAATATTACCTTGACTAAATAGGTCAAATAAAATAGAATCCAGTTTTTGAAAACTCCTGGTAATACATTCTTTTGTGACAATCCTATAGCTATTCTCATCTTCCAACAAAGAATTCATTGCTTTACTATAATCAATAGACTTCATAATAACTATTGTACCTCCTTTATCTGCTTTCATTACACACAAGTATCTGTTACTGGCTAACATATCTAATGCTTCTACTTCAGAAGTTGTCAAATTAGGCATCATATTACCTTGTTCTCTAATTTTTCTAAATTCTTGTTCACACATTTTGCCATATACCATTAAAGTAGAATTCAATAAAGGATTAAATGTACTTTTTTTCTTACACCCAGTTTCATCAAATTCAATGTTATTCACACCATCAAACATGAATTTTAAGTTCAATTTTCTTAGATATAATTTGAAATCAACTATTAGTCTGGAAATATTCACATTATTAGAAGGAATAAATAAAAAACCTCTCTGGAGTACAGAAATAACTTCAGTGGGCAATATTTCATTTGTCAAGTTACAAACATTAATACCATAATTTAGTTCTTTCTGTGGTTCTTGCCCCTCCCTTTGCTCCTTGTCTGAACCTTCCCAGACCACCTTGGCATTTTTTGTTCCCAGTTTTGTCCACCAAAAAAGGAACAGCTTTATTAGTAGCCATAACCATTTGTGCATAAGATGTATTTGCTTGTACATTATCTAAAGGTGAATTACCATTGTTATTGTGCTCATTCACTATATTTTGAGAACCTTGTGAACAACTGTCCTGGTTTTGCTGATAATTATTGTCATTCAGTACTTCGGCATCAGCTATAAAGACATTCCCAGTTTTGTTACCTCTTTAATGTTTCAAAGGGTACGCTGTGTTAGTGCTATAAGCTGCCAAGTCTCTTTTTAACTTTTTGTGCTTTCTTTCTACAATAGAGGCTCTATGCCTTTCCAGCTTAGCATTTATGCCAAAATACAGTGGTGCTAGCATACTAAATGCCTGCGAAGCCCTTATTTTGGCATCCAGGCTTTCAGTTTGATCCTTTAGTGTCACCAACTCTGATTTATAATGCTGAATAAGCGCATTCATAAATGCCAAGCCAGTGTTGTTGAAGAGTTCAACCAATTGTGTGCACAGGCTATCTCCCTGCACCACACAATTGGGAAATTTAAAAGTCCTGAGACCAAACGGCACACATTTCAGTCGAACATTCTCTTCTAAATAAAAAATCTCTAACTGTAGAGAAGTGCACTTAACACACAGTTTTTCTAGACTAAAAATGTCTTTCTTGCAACTTGAAATTTCATCCGGAACAGTCACATTACCATGGCCACTTACTTGCTTAGAATTATCCGCTTCTATAGAACAGTGAAACGGATTGTTCATTGTCTTAAAAGTTTGCTGAAACACCTTGTCTTTACAAGCCAATACATCCAAAAGCTTACTTGTAGAACCGTTACCATGTGTAACGTTAGTAGATGCAACGTTAGTAGATGCAACCGAACTTGCTGTGCTGAAAGAATCTTGACTCAAAACAGCATTACCATTGGTTAAGCAGCTGTTCACTTTACTTCCTGGACAAGCTGAATGTGCGTTTGAATTGTTGGAAGCAACACCGTTTCCCATCTGCCGGGCCAAAGCCTCACGAACTGCCTCATTAATGGTAGAGGTAATAAGTTCATTCAAACCTCTTCCTGACTCGGGAACGGGATAAATACTTAAATTTAATAAAGTCTCTTGACTGGATTCCTCTCCTGTCATATCTAGTACAAAAAGTGCAAAAACTTGAAACCACAGACTAAACACACACACTAAAACCAGATAAAACAAATGCCAGAAATGACTGCAGACAGGAAAAAAGCCAAAATATGTATTTTACGCATTTCGTCCACCTTTAATTATTAATTAATTAATTAATTAATTAATTAATTGATTAATAATTAATCATACAAGTTTTAGTGGGCTTAGTTATGTTATAGTTCATACTAATACATATTATGTGCCATGGCAAATTGTTTTTATCTGCTATTTGAAATATTTTTTGTAAATCAAATTCATTTATTGATATTGCAGTTAGTAATTCTTTCCAATTTTCAGAATAATTTGTACTTATCCAATCTGAGATTGTTATAGATATTGATTCTTTTATATATGTTTCTATATCAAGAAAGTTTAATCCTCCCTGCTTCCATGGTTTGATACGATGCATTAAAGCTATTATGTTTCTTTTGGGAAACCATAAAAGTTTTATTAGGCATGAGTTTATTTCTTTGAGTATATTCCTTTCTGGTAACAGCTGTATTGCCACAGCTATGTATATAATATTGGGTAGTAAAACCATTTTTATTAACTGTAGTCTATCTTCAAATGTTAATATTATTTTGTTCTACTTTTCTGCAGATTTTAATTGTATTGATGATAATATTGTTTTTTAGACCAATTCATTATTATCCTTGCATAACTCAATTCCTAGATATTTTAAGGTAGATTCTTGTTTCCCCTATAATGTGATTCCTCTTTGTCTCCAATTCTTTTTTTTTTTATTTAAAAATAAAAATTTTGATTTATTGAAATGGAGTCCTGATGTCCTGGAAAATGTGTCAATTAAAAGATCTAATTTTTCTAATGTCTCTTTTGTATTGGATAATGCTAAAAATATGTCATCAGCAAAGAGCATTACTTTAGAATTGTATTGTTCTTAAACATCTACTCCTCTGATTGTTGTATTGTTATGTATTGAATCTGCCAATACTTCAATAGCCAAAGCAAATAAAATTTGTGACATGGGACATCCTTGTTTAGTACCCTTTGTTGTATGTATAGATTTAGTAGTGAACTAGTTTAACATACACTAAATTATGTGTGTGTGTGTGTGTGTGTGTGTGTGTGTGTGTGTGTGTGTGTGTGTGTGTGTGTGTTTGTGTGTGTGCATATATATATATATATATATATATATATATATATATATATATATATATTTTTTTTTTTTTCTTTAGCAGATGAACAAAAGTAGGAAGAAATTCAAGTAACACCAGAATTTTGAATAAATAGTCCCAATTTAGGGAATCAAAGGCTTTCTCTATATCTAAGCCAATTATGAGTGTTTCTTTATTTTTTTATTAACATAATCTATAAGAGAAATTATCCTTTTAATAATGGCATGTGTGTGTCTATGATATATAAATCGAGTTTGATTATTATTTATTGTTTTGGATAGTGGTATTTTCATTTTGTTAGTTAATATTGTCATAAATATCTTATATTCATTATTTAATAATGATATAGGTCTATACGAGGTACAGAGGTTTGGGGATTTGTTTTCCTTTAAGATTGGTGTGATTAAGGAATATCCCCAAGATGGTGATATTAAAGCTTGTGACTGAATTTCTAATAGAGTTTTATGGAAGAGGGATAGTATCTTTGAAGGAAAACGTTTATATATTTCCATAATTATGCCATCTATACCTGGAGCTTTATTATTTTTACCCTCATTTATTATATCTGTCATTTTTTAGTAGGATATGGGTGCTTGCCGATCTAGTTTTAATTTTTCTGGTATTTTTTTTATATTAGAACATTTTTCATCTATATTTAATTGATCAATATGTATATTTTCTTTTTGAAAATGTTCCATATAGTGATTTCTATAGGCATCAAGAATGTCACCTATACCTGAGACATTTTCCCTTTCTTTTCATGGAAGATACTTTTAATGTTATTAGAATTTGATTGTATTTTGATTCTTGTGGATAAATTATGCAGATTTTAGGGAGAAGTGGCCAATGTATTCATTTTTAGTTTTTCTAAAGCTCAGTGAGTTTTATGTGTTAGGATTTCATTGTATTTATTGTTTAATACTTCTAATTTCTTTTGCATCTCCAAATGATTTTGATTTTTTTCAGCTTTTACTGACAAAAGTTTGGATTGTAGAGCTAATAATTTAGAATCCTATTTTCTGATTTTTTTTATACCAAGTTAGGGTTTTACCATATATGTAAGCTTTTAATGAGCCCCATATCATTATTTTATTTATCTCAGTTGTGTAATTAACATCTAAGAAGAGCTGTAATTCAGATAATAACCAGGGTTTGAACTCTTTAATTTTAGTTATATATGCTGGAATTCTGGACTTAAAGATTAATGGTTTGTATCCCTTTTGAAGTTTTAGTATCAGTGAATTGTGGTCTGAAAAGGGGCAGGGAGTGATTGAGAAATTAATGATTTTAGAGTGTAAGTCATGGGCAGCAAATATTTTATCTATTTTAGTTTGGGTACCAAATCTGTGATCTTGATGGCAAAACAAAAAAGATTTATCTTCTTTAAATTTGAAAGTATCTACAAGACGAATGATTCTACCCACTTGTTTAAAGCTTTTGATATACACAGCAGTCTTTTATTTGTAGTTTCAGAAATATCAAATATACAGTTAAAATCTCCTCCTAATATTACATTGTTTTTATAATTATTGGAAATTAAATCCAAGTGTTTTTTAACAGTTCCTGTTCCAATGCCTGGGAACCCATATAGATTGTCTAGGGTCCATATTCTGTTATTAGATTTAACTATTACTAATGCCATAAGGCCTTCTTTATCTTTATACTTATAAATGATTTCTGGGTTAATCACATTTGTTTTCCATAAAATTGTTATCCCTTTTGTCTTTGTCTTATAAGTGGATTGAGTCAATGTCAAATATTCCTTAGGATTATATTTGTAATTGTCATTTGTTTTTAAATTAATTTCTTGAAGGAAGGCAATTTGTGTTTTGTTCAGTTTTAAACATTTCTGTAGATTTGATCTCTTGCTTGGATTGTTTAAGCAATTGGTATTTAAAGATAATAAAGTTAAATCCATCTTAGGTTATTTAGAATATATATTTTTTGTTTTATTGTGACTATTAAACATTTTCCTCTGATAACTATAAAGTATATGATTAAGCTTTTAAAGGAAATTATCAGTTTTATACTTTGAGTGTTTACCAATAAAGTAATGTTTTGGTCAGGCATACTAAAAATTATTTTGTGAAATAACAAATTTAAACTAATAAATGTTAACAAAACTAAGATCCCCACTAGCCATGGAATGAAAATCATTCCTAATCTGATGGATAAATCTAAGTCCATCAGATTATCACTCATACCTTGATAACCCAGAACATCTGAGCTCCATAAATTGAATTATCATATGGACAATATTTGTAATAGGAATAAGCAATATTTATATTATTTTGAACATATATAATACTATTGTAGATTAGATAGAATTATAATACAATATAACTGTCTACTTATTGTATAAAAACAGCAAAAAACAGTGTAAACCAATGACTAATAAACTGTAAAACACCTAATACGCTGTAAGGTACAGATTCCACAGGAGCCACTTGTGCAAAAGCACACAGTCTATTCCAACATTAAAACACAATTAAAAGCTAGTTTGGTTAAGCGCTTTCATCCACACATCTGTGGACTTCATCAGAACAAGTCAATAATGCACTTAAAGCCCTTAATCAAAATTGCCAATATGCTGTGAATTTATTTAAACATATATATTCTGCTAAAAATCATTGTAATGCAAAAAAGTCACTGCATACAAATTAATTTCTCTATTCCACTGAACACTGTATAAGACAAAAATAACTGTGAAAAATAATAAATGAATTATAAAAATTAATTGAAATGTTTTAAATGTTTTTTTTTAAGTTCATAAAATATTTTTGTAATAATAAGATATAGATGAAGGGAGACCTATGTTGGAATTGGTCAAATCCACAATTCATTCATAAAAAGTGATTGACCATATCCACCTTATACAACAATACATTATTAAAAAAACTCAATCTTAAGTTGTAATATAGGCTTAATGGTTATATGGTCATTCAACCCTGGCTCATTGGATGCATCTGTTAATAGCTGCCACTTCACTTCCCTTTGTCCTAAAATAGTCTTGTGATTTCTTCTCTGAGATCCAGTAATAACCTGCTCTACTATGGCAAATTTAAAAGTGTGTGTCTCATCAAACCTATCTATATGTCTATACAGGGCGTTACTTTTGTCTTTCCGCCTGATATTATAAAGGTGATCATAAATTCTTTTTTTGAAACACCTCTCTGTTTTTCCTATATAGAAACTTGGACACTTCATACACTTAGCTAAATATATAATATTTTAGCGTTACAATTTCCATATTGTAATGTTATTTTGGTTCTGTTAATATTGTCCAATGTGATACCTACAACTTCCCATAATGCACTACACTGACTGCAGCTCCCACACCGCATAGTTTATTTATTCTGCTTCCTTCCACTCCTGTTAATACTCCCTCTCTCAAGTAAGGTCTTCAAGTTGTAGCCCATCTTTTAAACAAATATGGAGTGATCTCCCACTATTTCCCTTATGTTGTTGTCAGCCATAAAAACATTCCAGTTCCTACTAAGAATTTGTTTAATCTGGTAGGCTTGAGCATTATATTCCAAGATACAAGCCCTTTTGTATGTATCAACATTGTTATGTGTATTACTAGCACTTTCTTTATTAAGTTCAGTTCCTAGGATAGGGGGGTATTTTTACCCCATTCACCTATTACAAACCTCCTTGCATTCTCCAACATGTACATAGGATAACCCCTAGCCTTAAATAAGGACGTGATGAATTCCATTTCATCTATCATATCAGAATATATGGATGTCATTCTGGCCGCCCTTATACATTGTCCCTTAAAGATGTTTTTCAACATTTTCCTAGGGTGATTGCTAGTAAATTCCTAATAACTGTTGGAGAAACTACTTTTCCTATATATCCGTGAGTTAAAGCCATGGGGTGTATTTGATATGAAGGTGTCCAAATAAGCAATTCCCTCCAAATTCCAAGAGTATGTGAATTTTAAAAAACTACTAGTATTGTTCAAATATTCAGTAAACTCATCAATAATGTCATTAGGGCTGCCCCACAAAATAAACATGTCGTCCAGGTATCTTGTGTAGTGTCTAATATATTTATAATAGCTACTCTTAAACAGGCGGGAGTTTTCCCACTCTAACATAACCAGGTTGGCGAAAATGGGGGCACAAGCAGCCCCCATTGCCACCCCCCTGGTTTGTCTGTAAAATTTACATTCAAAATAGATGTAGTTATGATCGAGTACTATAGACATTAATTCCATTGTCAGAGTAACCTGATCCCAGTTCATATCTGAATACTGCCTTATGCTATTACAGAATCTTTCCAGTCCTTGTTCTTTTGGGATACATGAAAATAAATCAATTACATCCACAGTGATGTATATCAACCGATCCTTCCATATCTCCTGAGTAAGTTTACTTAAAAATACCCAAGAATCCTTTGTGTGGTATTTTAACGTAGATATGCTTTAACCATTTGTCAATGGCAATACCCAAAGGAAAAGTTTTAGATAAGCTTCCTGAGACAATGGGTCAAAACAGTGGATCAGTAGTACTTTTGTGAACCTTTGGAATGCCCACAATAGTAGCCATTAAAGGGTGTTCAACACGTAGAAAGTTGTAAGTGTCCTTAGTGATACTGTTATCCAATAAATACTCTTCAAGGTACATATCTATTCGCCTATACCCTATGTTGATTTCTTTGATGGATACTATCATGTAATTCCCTGAATCATTAAGTATCCTGAACATTTTGTTTGTATAATCCATGTTATCATAAAGGACAACACCCTCTCCCTTATCTGGCTTCATGATTCTGATATTGAGGTCAGTACTATATTGTTCTAAAGATTTATTTCTTCTTTTGTTAAGTTACTAGAAAAATGTTTATGTCTTACATAATTTTGTAATTTATATATTTCTTTAGTGACTAATCTCTCATATAAGACTACACTGGGATGGGTAGGCAGAATATAAGTGCTTATTTTCTTTAAACTGTCATTACTTCCTAATGTAATACTGTTCTGAAATATGAGGGCCAAATTTATCTTCATGAAAAATATTTTAATCTCAATTAAACAATCTACTACTCAAAATGTACCTTTAGGAATGTATTTCATTCCTTTAGACAGTAGTTCAAAATGGCTTTTGTTAATAGTCACATTTGGGTAATTGTATATCTTAAAATTATCCAAAAAATATACAATACTATCAATTGTTAATATGGTTGGAAGGTCATCGCTAGAGATATCTGTGTGCACTAGTGTCCTCCTAGTAGGTGTCACATTGGACAATATTAACAGAACCAAAATAACATCCCAATATGGAAATTGTAACACTAACAATATTATATATTTAGCTAAGTGTATGAAGTGTCCAAGTTTCTATATAGGAAAAACATAAAGGTGTTTCAAAAAAAGAATATATGATCACCTTTATAATATCAGGCAGAAAGACAAAAGTAGAGCCCTGTATAGACTTATAGATAGGTTTGATGAGACACACACTTTTAAACTTGCCATAGTAGAGCAGGTTATTACTGGATCTCGGGGAGGAAATCACAAGGCTATTTTAGGACAAAGGGAAGTTAAATGACAGCTATTAACAGATACATCCAATTAGCCAGGGTTGAATGACCATATAACCATCAAGCCTATATTACAACTTAAGGTCTAGTTGTTTAATAATGTATTATTGTATAAGGTGGATATGGTCAATCACCTTTTATGAATGAATTGTGGATTTGACCAATTCCAACATAGGTCTCCCTTCACCCATATCTTATTATTAAAAAAATATTTTATGAACTTTAAAAAAAAAAGAAAACATTTAAAACATTTCAATTAACTTTTATAATTAATTTATATTTTTTCAGTTATTTTTGTCTTATACAGTGTTCAGTGGAATAGAGAAATTGATTTGTATGTAGTGACTTTTTTGCTATACAATGATTTTTAGTAGAGTACATATGTTTAAATAAATTCATAGCGTATTGGCAATTCTGGCGCCAAAATTATGTATTTAAGGGCTTTAAGTACATTATTGACTTGTTCTGATGAAGTCCACATATGTGTGGATGAAAGCGCTTAACAGAACTGGCTTTTAATTGTGTTTTAATGTTGGAATAAACTGTGTGCTTTTGCACGAGTGGCTCCTGTGGAATCTGTACCTTACAGCATATTAGGTGTTTTAGTTATTGTATAAGCAATTAATATTTGCATGAAAGATAGATGACAAGCAATTCAATCATAGTAAAGTAGGCTGCATCATATATAAAACCTCAGCAAAAGATTATAGCACACAGTTATTTAACATATTCACCCTTTTGATGAAGTCTTTCAAAACATATTACTTAATATAAATAGATGGTAATAATATATATACCTAATGTTTGTAAAAAATGTATTTTACTAGATATATCAGAAGTTATTTTTCATTGTTTGCCAGCATTTAAGTAATCACTTTGTTTGTTGCTAACTTACTTAAAGCATCAAGTTTGTTTTATGTAAACATTGATGAAAGTTAGTGCATTTTAATTATCAGTGCATTCCTCTTCCCCCCCCATTTCCTACACATAAGGGTTTTCATATCTGTCATTTCTTATTATAAAATGAGTAAAATTATAGGTTAAAAACAACAAATTCACTTATTGTGATTAATGATTACAAGTTCCCTTTTCATATTCATAAATTGCCATTTTATGGCATATACTGAAAGTTTCTAGATTTAAATGGCAACATTCTATTTTGTATAATCAGCAAAGGATAAGCTGAGGGATTATTGTCAATTTAATACTACTCAAAATGTGATTGCTACATTCCGTGACATTCCTAGTTCAGGCTTCTATTGTTTCCTTTGCACAACTTTGTCAGTTTGATGTCATGTATAAAACATTAGTTACCTTGGTAACCACTTAAGCATTATATATGGTCAAGATGGGTTACAAAAACTACAATTCAAGTTAAAGCAATTACATGACTTGCTAGGCATATTTACTTATATAAGAAAATCTTCATGCTTCCCCTTGATGTTCAATGTAGTGTATGTCATTTATGACAAGTTAAGACAGTAGTGTTGTTGTACACGAGCCCATGTTATTAAATCCTGTCTTTAGTATATAAATTCATCAGACTGCTTCATCTTATATGATGATTATGTATTTTATGTCTAGATTTACTAAAATCATACATTACATAACTATTGTGTGTGTGTTTTTTTTTTTTTTGGTTTTTTTTTGGCTGTTACTTATTTATTTGAGAGACCACAAGCTGTAATGTTTATTCTTATTATTAGCTCCTTCCAAGCATGTTTATACAGTCCATAGACTTTAAATTATGAGACCCTTCTAGTTTATTATTTGTTATAAGTATATTTCCATCTTTATATACACACATATCAGTACTTCAGGCATGGGCAGCAATGCCCATCCAGTTTTGCCAGAATACCATTCACTAGTTCATGTGGTGTGTTTCCAGGCTGTTCTTAAAATATCCAAACCACTATTTGCCCTATTCCATTTTACCAGCCTGTTCCATGCAGTGGCCACTCCGCCAATGAACCACTCAACACGCTTTCCATTCCCACAGAATATGATGACTCTCTAGCACTTCACTGACAACCCCAAATATCCCTAGAATCAGCTATCCCCATATGCCCAACATGTCCGAGCAAGCTCACCTCCCAGACCACTGCAAAGGGTACTGCACAACGCAAAGTGCTTTTAGGCTTTCACAATAACTCAGACTTCTATTCTTATGTAAGACCTTAATGTGTTTGGACCAAAATACATTTTAAATATAAAATTGCGGTTATTATTTTATTCATTTATTTTTAATCAAGAATCAACTTAATAAGTTAAATGAAGTGTTGAGAGACCATCAGTATGTGTACATGTGGTTTAAAACAGCCCTTTGTATATATATATATATATATATATATATATATATATATATTTTTTTTTTTTTTAAACCAAGAACGTCATTGCTGAGAATTATCTTGGAGGCTCCTCATTGCCATTAAGCATTATTGTCACTCTGTTTCCATTAACATAGCAACCTGGGAGCAACTGTTTCTGTTAGTGTGTCTATGTACTGCATACCAGAGGCTTGTGATGCACACAAAGCTTCATTTCACTTCACTGCAACCTCAAACCTAAATTCCCTCCCTTTCAGCAAGGCAGCAGCCAGGAAAAGAACAGAGAGCAAACAGATCAAAAAAAAAAAAAAAAAAAAAACCTCCCAACAAGAGACAACACACTCCTCCAGACCTCCCTCCTCTCACTCAGCAGATGTACAAACAAACCATTCTCTGCCAAAATATCCCAAATCATAGTTCCATCCACCCTCTTCCCCTGGATCAAGGCTAAAAACATCAAATGCCTCTTCCTAATACACAAGCATCAGTAAACCTCGTTCTCAAGCCACAACCCACAGCTTCCCAGAGATGAAAACGGCAACATATAACAGCTGCCAGACACATCTGCATCCACATACACCATGTCAGGCTTAATCAAACAGCACTCAAAGCTATGATACCTGCCATAATTGATATTAATTATGTTTATACAGAATAATAATGACATTTGTACTAGCTGCCAGACACGGCTGCATCCACGCACACCATATCAGAATTGATCAAACAGCACTCGAAGCTATGATACCTGCCATAACTGATATTAACTATGTTTAGACAGAATAACAATGACATTTGTACTAGCTGCTAGACACAGTTGCGTCCATGCACACCTTATCAGGATTGATCAAACAGCACTTGTAGCTGTGATACCTGCCATAATTGATATTAACTATTTAAACAGAATAATGATGACATTTGAACTAAGAGCTTGCTACTATTATTTAACCAGGATATACATGACAATTCTAAATCATACTTTAACTGAAGAAGGCATTAGTCTTCATGACAGCATTTTTTTTTTCAAAACACTCTACTGTTACTGCTATTATATATGATGTTAATTTGTTACATTTCAGTTTGAACTCTGAATGGTACCTTGTTGAATTAATTAATTAATTACTTAAATTATTGTAAGTAAAATCAATGAAAAATGAAAAAGATAAGTATTCATTGAGTTCAAGTAGGGAAATAGAAACTTCTATGTTTGTATTATATGTTGCTTTGTTTGGCTTATATATAATGTTAAAAAAATAATAACGAAAGCAGTAGCAGCGAAAGGAATTTATTAACAGATAATAAGTAGTGTTTTAAAGCGCTTTTTCATCAGCATAAGTAGTTAACTTCCTCAGAAATGTTAAAAAATGAGCTACACCAAAGCTTTTAAAAGACATTTGAAATTGAATACCAATTACTACGTAAAATGCTGAACCTCTTTCTCATTCTATTTAAAAAGACATACTTAATACATTAGAGTATCATTATAAATACATAAAACTAATAACAAATACAAGCGACTCATATTAATGAAAAAAGCAACAATATTAGATAGTAAAAATGTAATTTATAATGTCCAGAATGATTATTTATGCATATGTATTTTTTATATATGTATTTTTTATAATTAATAACCATTAACTGCACAAATGTAGTCTGATAATAAAAGACATAAGTGAACCCACACTCATTATTGTAGTCACGAGAAAAAATATATAATAATGTGAAAAAATAATAATAAGCACAATTGACAACCCTAAAACATTAAAATCATCTCTTAAGACTGTTCAATTTTAACACACTTGAAATTGAACACGAATCATTAATTCCTGGATAACTATATGCATTTAACCTAACCTGCCAAATTAATTCAGCTTCTTCCAGTTTAAGGGGTCTAGGTCCCCCCTACTATCACAACAAACCTGATCAATTGCTAAGAATTTGAATGTGTGATTGGTATATACAGAAGTGTGTTTAGCTAGAGCGTTGTCAAGTTTAGACTTTTTCATAGCATATAAATGCTTGTATATTCTGTCCCTAAGTCTTCTTTCGGTCTTCCCGATATAGAAAACGGGACATAATGTGCATCTAGCTAGATAAATGACAAAGGTAGAATTACAATTAAGTTTGTGTTTTAATTTATAAGAAGTGCCATTTAACTCAAAATAAGTTGTTTCTTCCACGTATCTACAATAATTACAATTTTGACACTTTAACATCCCTGCGTTGTGGGTTACCAAGGGTTTACTACCCTCCAAGAGAGATTTTAAATTCTTCCCTTTCCTAAAAGCTACTTTAGGTCTATCTCCTAGTTTTTCAAGAATAAACACTACTTATTATCTGTTAATAAATTCCTTTCGCTACTACTGCTTTCGTTATTATTTTTTATCAGTTTATTGGTTCTTCTTGTTTCTTTGTTATGGCAATGGGTGTTAGTAGCGATATGGATTCCTTTGAACCACAAGAAACTCCTGCGGTTCTTAAATCGAGTTTTCCTGCCGGGGACTTATTGGAAACACCAGATAATCCGGTCGTGGGCAGTTTTTTGGATGTAATTAATCGCAAGTTGGAGAACTTATTCACTAGGCTGGATAAAATTGATGCTGAACACCGTGACCTTCGTGGAATATATATGGCAGTGGTTAACCAACCAAAGGTACAGCATATCAATGCTATGCATGTTGAAAACAATGAAACATTTGCCCATGGGTCTCGATGTGATGGTGAAACACCTATTGATGGGTTACAACCATCTGTTCCTAACTGTATCGGTGTGGATTCTACCGAACCGGAGTCAACTGCCTCGGTGGTTGCCATGGGATTGGAGTGGGTTGGTAAGAGTACACGCCTGAACGACTATCTAATACGGGGCTCAATTAACAACATTGCCCCAAATACTGCGTCTAATGAAGGACTAGCTCTGGAGCAACATTTGCTTGATGTTGGAGGAGACCGCCAACCTGTTAGTAAGGATAAATTTGTTTCTGCAAAGATGGTTCGTCCTCTACATGATGGGGCGAACACCGATAAGTCGGCGCAGTCTTCAACACCACGTTCTAACACTGGGAACGAAGGTAACATTCTTAATGTATGTTTACCTACTTGGCTTAAAAACTGTTTCAATTTTTCCAAAGTACCTGCTAGTGGTGCGAATGTCAACAGCACTGTGTTTAATGATAATAATGCTGTAAATAGCGGGTCGGACAGCATTAGCCTTAAATTAAAGACCTTTGATGCATGCTTACTTAAACTAAAAAAATTACAACTTGAAGTTGCTTACTTCACTGAATGCCTTTCTTTGAAGATAGTATCTAAAGGTTTGAGGCGTGCACCATACCCAACCGGCCTAGAGGCCGGATCAGTGTTTCATATGGACTTGGTCAGGCTGTTCGACCACCAGGGATTGGAATTAATTTAATTAATTGTTAAACATTACAATTTGTGGATAGATGAACTCTCTCTATATATTTCCGACTTGGACAAAATGATTATCAATGATTTAGAGTTCAACAGATATAAATTTGAATATGAGCGCACTTTTGTCAGCATTGATGATCATATGTTTAAACCACAGTCTCAAAAAATAAAGAAACTTCGTAGAGATTGTGATGCCTATAAGCAAGGTTTAGCTTACCCTAACCCGCCATTGGGTCAGTCTTGGAAAAAAGGTATTCTTTCTTTCACTTCTAGTACCAGAACCAGTGGTAGGCAACACAGTGGTTCATTCCAGGAATGTGGTTCTACTAGTACTGGTTTGGTACAACACAGCCCAGACAATAATGATTCTAATCATTTTTTTGATAAGAATGTGAATGTGGGTGTTTCTAATGGTACCCCTTGGAGCGCAAGGTTAAGGAGTGGCCAACATAATTCTAATCAACATACAAATTTTCAGCAGCGCCCCTATATGGGGGCAAGACCAAAAATAAGGAACTTTCAACAACCACAAACAAACACGAAGTGGAGGAACAACAAACAAAACAACAAGACTTATTATTAAGAGCCTTTGTTGATGTTCCTTCCTACGATAAAGACAATGGAGACAAGTTGGTCCTGTCAGAGGTTGATACTATTGACACATCTTTACTAGATGACTATGAGGTGGTTGATACTGACTTTATACTAAAAACACCATCTGTGGATGTTGTTAGTAATAAATCTCATGACTTTAAACTGTATAACTTTAGTACTGTTAAATTTGACACTGAAATGGTCGAATTTTTGTCTAAGGGTTTAACATTTGTCCCTTCAAAGTCTTTAAATACTGTTGATTCTATTTTAGACATTAAGCTCTTCATTAGGAAATTGAATTTTACATTATTAATGGGCAATAATTCTGCTTACACTGAATTGGGACAGCTGCATATATCTAGTACTTACAACCCCCCACTCCATCCAGCTTTGGAAGTATTTGGTAAATGTTGTGAGTTAGATATTAGACATGTTAGAAATAATATATTGAATGTTACTAACTCTAACTTAAAAATGACAGATGTCGAGTACCTCCAGTTTTTCAAATCCCAAAATCTCAGGTTTTGTAAACCTGACAAGGGTGGGGGGTTGGTTGTCTTCAGTACAGCAGACTACCAGGCTCGTACGGCTGAAGTATTGCATTCTTATACATATGAACCTAGCTCAAGATCAGAAGTTAATACAGCCTATAAGTTAATTATGGACTGTATTGAGGAGTTATATATTGGCAGTAGAATTGACCAAAAAATGTATGGTTACCTAACTACGTCATTTCCAAGATACCCATACATTTTTGGGATTCCTAAAATACATAAGTGCATTGACAATCCCCCACTTAGATTGTTAGTTGATAGTAGAGGGTCACCTACTTATCCCTGCGCTAAAGTAGTGGATAGCATACTCCAAAAATATGTAGTAAAGGAAGCCCAGATATGTAAAGATTCACTCCTTGAGCATATAAGAACTATTAACTACAACGCTGACTTCAACTTTCTGAATATAGATGTTAGAGATTTGTACAGTAGCATACCACATAATATTGCACTTGAATGGGTAACCCTTGCTTTAAAAAAACATAATGCTCCCGACAGGGAAATCTATCTTGTATCAGTACTTAGTGACCTTGTTTTGTCTTACAACTTCTTTATGTGTTATAATGATTTTTTCTTACAGAAAGTTGGAGTGGCAGTGGGGTTGCCTTGTGGTGGAAGCATAGCCAATTTAGTTATGGCTTACTGGGAGTCTGAATTTGTTTTTTCCAACCATAATCACTTCCTAGATAAGTTTATTTATTACACTAGATTTCTTGATGACATCTTCATTTTGATATATGGAAATGATGACACAAGTAAATTGGTGTTACAATACCTCAATAGCACTACCAATTTTCTAGAATTTACATACTCATTTGGAATAGACAATATTGCATACCTTGATGTACTTTTAAGTAAGAATTACGAGTACAATTGCTATACTGCAAAGGTTTTTCGCAAGAAAACTTACTCAAATACTTTTTTACATTTTACTAGTTGTCACCCTTTTTCCCAGAAGAAGTTTGTTGTCAAAGGACAACTAGTAAGAGCTGCTAGGATAGTCAGCTTGGACAACGACTTCCATGAGGAATGTGTAGTGCTTAAAAATATGTTTTTTTCTCGAGGGTACCCCGAACGTTTATTGGACAACCTAATACAGGAAGTTATAGATAAAAGGAGCCAGAACATTTACCAACCTTTACTTCCAGTTAATTGCGCTAAGTCCCAAGGCGACCCAGAACATGTGATTGATTGCAATGATAGTAGTATGCACGAATTAGAAGAAAATGTAGTTATCTGCGAAGATAACATAAACACTAATTATTTTATTACTACATTTAGTACAGGTAGTAATATTTGTATTGCTATAATTAATAAAAACTGGGAATTGTTTAAAATGTACCCTTTTATTCTTGAAAAACTAGGAGATAGACCTAAAGTAGCTTTTAGGAAAGGGAAGAATTTAAAATCTCTCTTGGAGGGTAGTAAACCCTTGGTAACCCTAGCAGGGATGTTAAAGTGTCAAAATTGTAATTATTGTAGATACGTGGAAGACACAACTTATTTTGAGTTAAATGGCACTTCTTATAAATTAAAACACAAACTTAATTGTAATTCTACCTTTGTCATTTATCTAGCTAGATGCACATTACGTCCCGTTTTCTATATCGGGAAGACCGAAAGAAGACTTGGGGACAGAATATACGAGCATTTATATGCTATGAAAAAGTCTAAACTTGACAACGCTCTAGCTAAACACACTTCTGTATATACCAATCACACATTCAAATTCTTAGCAATTGATCAGGTTTGTTGTGATAGTAGGGGGGGACCTAGACCCCTTAAACTGGAAGAAGCTGAATTAATTTGGCAGGTTAGGTTAAATGCATATAGTTATCCAGGAATTAATGATTCATGTTCAATTTCAAGTGTGTTAAAATTGAACAGTCTTAAGAGATGATTTTAATGTTTTAGGGTTGTCAATTGTGCTTATTATTATTTTTTCACATTATTATATATTTTTTCTCGTGACTACAATAATGAGTCTGTGGTTCACTTATGTCTTTTATTATCAGACTACATTTGTGCAGTTAATGGTTATTAATTATAAAAAATGCATATATAAAAAATACATATGCATAAATAATCATTCTGGACATTATAAATTACATTTTTACTGTCTAATATTGTTGCTTTTTTCATTAATATGAGTTGCTTGTATTTGTTATTTGTTTTATGTATTTATAATGATACTGTAATGTATTGAGTATGTCTTTTTAAATAGAATGAGAAGGAGGTTCAGCATTTTACGTAGTAATTGGTATTCAATTTCAAATGTCTTTTAAAAGCTTTGGTGTAGCTCATTTTTTAACATTTCTGAGGAAGTTAGCTACTTATGCTGACGAAAAAGTGCTTTAAAACACTACTTATTATCTGTTAATAAATTCCTTTCGCTGCTACTGCTTTCGTTATTATTTTTTTATCAGTTTATTGGCTCTTCTTGTTTCCTTATATATAATGTTAATAGTAACCCATCTTGACCTACCTTTGTTTGTGAAGAATTATTGAACTCTTTGAACATTCTGAGTAAATCATTACTGTTTCTCAGTTGTGTAAGAATCCCTCTTTTTTTAATAAAAACAGATGACAGGTGATGTACCATATCAGTTGATACTTTGAGAGATGTAGTTGTAAGTTATTTTTTGGGGACAGCTTTCGTGGAATCAGTTTTTTGTTTCTTCTTTCTAGCATCAGTCCAAGTATTTGTTTCTTTTATTCTTTTAAAAGTAGTGGCCATCCATTCTATTCCATCTGGGATAGACACTATGTTGTTTTTGATGAATATAGTAGTGTCTTCTAAGTCATTAAAGGTTCTCATCTCATTGGCAAAAAGTATTCTTATCTTGGCTGGGAAGGTCAGCTGTGCTTTAATGTTGTTTTGTTTCAACAATTTTATTATTGGTCAGACTTTTTTCCTTTGCTCTAGTATTCTGGAAGAATAATCATTGTCAAACCTTATCAGGCTTTGATTGTATTTTAAGGGTGATTTTCTCCAAGCAGATTTTAATATTAGTTCCTTGTCCAGAAATGAAAGAAAGTTTATAACTATGGATGTAGGTGGAGTATTTCTTGAGTTAGAAGCAGGTTTCCTCTGTGCTGTAAGTGCCCTTTCAATTCCAAATGAAAGTCCCTCTTTCAAGTCTAAAAATTCAGGAATCCAGGTTGTTAAGAATGAAATAATGTTTTCTCCTTCAGTATTTTCAGGCAGACCGAAGATCATTATGTTGTTTCTCCTTGCCCTGTTTTCTAAGTCATCTATTTTGTTAAGCAGCCATGTATTCTGTTTAAGAATAAATTCTTTTTGGAATTCTTCCTTTGAGTCTCCCTTCAATGTCATTTAGAGAAGTCTCTATATTTGTTATTTTTGGATGGTGTTGCTGTAATAGTTCCTTAAGAGTATCAGTCTGTTTTTGAGAATTTAGTTTTTGGTTTTCTAAGTCATTTTTAAAGCTATCCATCTTCAAAATAGTTCCTGTAAGGTAGGTGGCATCAATTGCAGTTTTTTTTTCAAAGCAGCATCTGGATGAGAATTCCATGAGTTGTTCATATTTATTGACTCGATACATCTCCAAGTTACTTGACAGGAACATTTTTGTATATCTCCAACAAAATTGATATTTATTTAGTTTAGTGGTTTATTTGGTAGCATTTTTGCCTCACAGCCAGAGGTTCTCCTGTTCGATTCTCAGCTGGAGAGCCTTCTGTGTGGATTCTGCATGTCCACCCCGCGGTCGAGTGGCCTCCGAAAGACATGCGTAAATGGGCATGCCTTCACTTAAGGTTGGACGTCGGGCTGGCAATTCAGCACCATAAAAAGTGACTGCCAGTCATTAGTGGACTAGAGTTCTGCTGTGGCGACCCTTAACTGGGAAAAGCTGAAAAGACAAACAAGTGGTTTATCTATAGATTTCGGGCATTTTAAACTTGAAATTAATAACATTTTCCTGTATTATTATACTACTTTATGGGGCTCTCAAAGTTCACTGCTCTCAGTTGGCCATCTAGGCTCAACCCCTTTCTCACATTTTTTTTTTTTAATATGGAATGCACATCTTCAGTATGTGAAAAGAAGTCTCTTACTGTGTCTGCATCAGACATGAAAAGGACTAAAACAACAGTTTTCTAAAATCATAAGGTTTGGCATACAAAAGCATTTTTTATTCTGTTAATAAATATGGTAATGTAGATCTGACATTGTATAGTTTTCTCATAAAATAATTGTATATTGCTTTATGTTATGTTATGTTTTTGTTGTACGGAATTTTTTAAGTATTTTAAATCAGTATTTTAATCCAGTCTGGTCATTTAGCATGAGAAGCTGTTTCAGTTTGTGGCTAGTCCTTTGTTCATAGGTTCATAGGTTCATAGGTTCATAGGTTCATACTAGGCTGTCTGCCCAAGGGCATTTATAAGCCTAGCCCATAGTTATGTGGCTTTCGCCACCCCTTTAGTTTGAATAAAAACTATGCCTATCATTTTTCTGTGCCTCTGTCAAGCAGTGACACTGAAGTAATCCTTGGGGTATATCTGCGATCTCCCATCCATTGGTCAAGATTCCTCTTGAACAAGGCCAGCGAGGTGCTCTGCCTCACATGTACTGGGATTTTGTTCCACAGCATAGGGAGTCTCTGGGTGATGAATCTGTCCCTCCAGCACGTTCTATTTATAACCGTGTCAAGGTTTAAGTCTCTCGCCCTTGTGGTTCTGAGGGATCTAGATTTTTTGAGGTGAAGCATATTCATCAAATCTGGGTTTGACATGGCCTTATATGTCAGGCACAGGTCACCTCTGAGCAAGCGGTATGAGACTGAATAGAGCTGGAGTTCTTTCAGTCGGGCAGCATAAGACATATTTTTGAGACCCTTTATCCTTTTGGTGAGGAACTTTTGGGGCCTTTCAAGCTGCAGCAGGTGTCTGGTCAGATACATTCTGAACGGGGCATTGTACTCAATCATAGGTCTAATGAGTGATGAGTACAGGGGGACGATGACCTCCCTTGATCTAGATGTGAATCCCTTCATGATCAGGTGGGCGATATAGAAGGTTTTCCTAACTACTTTAGCAACATGAGTGTCAAGCGAAGGCTACTGTCAACTTGGGTCCCCAGATCCCTGATGACTTTTCTGTGCTCAGTGGATTGCCACCTATATGGTAGCTAGGGGTAACCTTGTTTTTCCCGAAGGGTATGACTATGCATTTTTTGGCGTTTAACTTCAGGCCATGGCTCTGGCACCAGTTATCCGTTTCTGTGAGGCCCTTCTGGAGGATATCTGTGTCAGATGTGTTTTCGACTATGGCCCAGTTTGCAGTCATCTGCAAACTTTGTCAGCCATAACCCTCCTGTGTTTGCTTGTACTTCAGAAAAGTAGATGCCGAACAAGAGTGGACCCAGGACTGAGCCCTGTGGGACACCACTTGTGACAGGCTTTGAGTCTGACATGGCTCCAGCAACTCTGACCCTGTGGGTTCTGTCACTTAGCCAGTTTGCAACCCATCTTGTGATGTATGGGTTTACATTCAAGCTGATGAGTTTTTCGATGATACCTGAGTGGGGTATTGTGTCGAAGGCCTTTGCCAGGTCGAGGTAGGCTGTATGGACTGCCTTTCCTCATCAATGGCCTTGGTGACTGTCTCGAAAAAGTCAACCAAGTTTAAGAGGCAGGATCTGCCTTTGACAAAGCCAAACTGGGTTGGATCCAAAGTCTGCAAGTTCCCTATGTCTTTATTTATGAGTTCCATTATGATCCTCTCCATGGCTTTGCAGATAAGGCTTGTCAGGCTAATGGGGCGGTAATTTCCAGGGTCTGTGGAGGCACCGCCCTTATGAAGTGGGACCACAGTCGCCGTGCGCCACTCCTTGGGTACGTATCCTGAGGTGAGTCTAAGATTAAACAGCTGTCCTAACTGTGGGTTTAATTCCTCGTTGAGTTCATGAAGCACACAGCCGGGGACACCATCCGGTCCCATGGATGCTGTGTTTTTGCCTTAGTGAGGGCAGTTCTCACCTGGGCGTTGGAGATGTTTGGGGGGCTACAATCCTCTGGAATAGATATCTCTCTTTTTGGTGGTGAGGGGAGGGAGAAGTTTGCACTGAACCTGTCAGCCAGTATGTTAGCAATGTGTGTAGGTTCAGTAATTTTCACATCATTTTGAACTAATTCTGAGCATATCTGGGAGTTTCCTCCTAGGTTTCTAACATAGCTAAAGAAGGCCTTATGATTGTCTTTAGAGTCCTTGGCGATTTTTCTCTCAAAATTTGCCTTGGATGATTTTATGAGAGCTCTTAGTTTTTACTTATAATGATCAAAGGTGTCTTACCTTTCAAGGATTTTGCTCTATCTTGTAGTAGCTTCCTCCTTTTGTTGTAGAGCTTGTTTATGGCTGGGGTCCACCAGACTGGACGCTTGCCTTTGGTACAGAGAGTCTTAGTTTTGTTTGGGATTGCCTGATCCATGCAGTCCTGTAGGTGCTGGTAGAAGGCATTTGTAAGTGATTCAGCGGTTTGAGTAATGTTTACCACTGGCTCAGGGGCCTTAAAGGAGACCACACTAGTTTTTAGAAGTGTGAAATCGGCTTTTGAGAAGTTTTTCACTGTGGTCTTTTTGTTTCAGGTGGTGCGGGATGAGGACCTCCAGCGAGATTAGTTTATGATCTGATCTCACCAGTGAGGGGTATACTTCCGGTGTTGAACATTTTGATCCCATGTTCGTGATGATGAGATCAAGTATGTTTTCTCCTCTTGTGGGGATGGTGACTAGTTGTTCCATGGCATTTGAGTTTATGAACTCCAGGAATCTTTGGGTTAGAGTGTTCGGGCTTGAGTAGTGTTCCCAGTCTATATTAGGGTAGTTGAAGTCACCTAGTATGATGGTGTTTGGAGATACATTTATCCCCTCCAATGTTTTCAGGAAGGCCATGTGAGGTTCCTGAGTTTGAGAGGGTGGCCTGTAACATGCTACAAATTGCAGAGCAGTCTTGCCTATGGTTAATTGCACCTGGATGGTCTCCGATGCATCGTGCGTTGCCACCAACCTTGTAGGAAATAGCACTTTTGAATGTCATCAAACAAGCACAAAATGTAGTTTGGAGGATTTCTCTGCACTCAAATTAATTGGGTATTGTTTTTAAACCCTTTTGGTGTCTGGGGGTGAGTCCTGCTTGAGAATAGTCCAGTGGTAAGTTTTACTTTGCTAGAAATCTTCAGCAGTGCTCAGCAAAGCCATTCATCACCATTTAAACTTTTTGTGTGTTAGCATGGTTTGGTGATCAGTTAATTTCATAATTTCATCTTGAGATTTATGATGCAGTGTCTGTACTGAAGTACAGCATTGAATCTCTTTTCCAGTGTTTTAGTCTCAGCCCCACCCCCAGCAAGCTTGCTACTTGCATATACTTTGAGATTGCTTATCTCAAGGTAAGGATAAATTCCCAGGATATCCCAGTCTCTGAATCACACATTTAGTGTTGATCAGTATCATGTCCCTTTTAAGCCTAGCACCAGTAAGTTTAACTTGATATGCCGCGGTGGTACGGCGGTAGCGTTGTTACCTCACAGCAACAGGTTCTCCCATTCGATTCTCGGCTTGACTTGGGAGTGCCTTCTGTGTGGAATCTGAATGTCCTCCCTGCGGTTGGGTAGCATTCGAAAGACATGCGTGCGTAAATGGACATGCCTTCGTTGAAGTTTGGGTGTCGAGCTGGCACCTCGGCATTTCATAAAATTCTACTACCAATCATTAGCAGACTGGAGTTCCGCTGTGGCGACCCCTTACTGGGAAAATGCCGAAAGACAAACAACAACAACAACCAGTAAGTTTAACTTGATCATGTTTTTTTATTAAACAGAACATTTTAAAATGATTTTGTGTTTCTCTCTTTTCAATAGAGCAAGTTTGTGTTTCACTTCAGTACACTTGATAGGGCAGTAGGTCATTGTGAACAGAGTTGTGCAAGTGTTGTGATGTTTACAGTCTGACACATTTCATGTGTGTGCTGGAGTTAATTCTACATTCTTTCTACTGTTCAGTAGTACAGTGTACAGGAACAGAGAGGATAAAATGTAGAGTATAGCCTTATTGTGGCTCCTTTTTCCCATTGATGATTCTGTTTTAATTTACTTGGCCTAGAAATATTTAAATTGTGTCAGTTTGCTTCAAAATATATCACTTTATCTCTCCCATTTTGATTTCTCCTTTTCCAGTAGGTGATTCTGTTTTAGTTTAGTCTTAGCATAAAAATCTTTAATTTGTTTCACTTCCGGTATTTTAAAGCATTTTAAGTGATATGGATTGCCATTAAAAAAAAAAATAGAGAAATTCTATGTATTATATAGATATTGTCACACTTTCAAACTGAAACTGATTCTTGTCAACACCTCCCACTCTATTAATTGCATAACCACTTTTGGAATTTTAGTTTAAGGATGGTTCTTGCCAAAACTTTTATCTGAAATATCCCATTTTCCATTTTAAGATCTGAGTTTTGTATGAATAAAACTGACATTAATGTCCAGTTGAAACTTCCACGGTGGATTGTTTTTCTTGATGCCATTGACATCAGCAAGTTTTTTTCCTGGAATTTAGGCATTTTGGAGTGTAGAACCTTGTATTGTATTGTAATAGTACACAGTGACATCTAAGGAAGGTATAGATCTGTCAAGGCCATGTAGTAAATCCCTCACAACGTTCCATAGGTGTTAAATACTCCCATGTCAATACCATTGTGCAATAGGCCATGCTGCCTCTTCATTGTCTCTGCGTTTTGGTATAAAGCAACTAAGCAACTAGGGTCTTTGGATCTAGTAAGAAACATCTGCTGAAAGTAGATTGTTATTGTATGTCTCTTTATGTTGAATTACTTTGTTATCCATTTTAAAATATTTCTAATTCACAAAGGTAGAAACTTAAACTCTGTGACCACCAGCCTGTTAGTGCTACAAACAGGATGCAATGTGCGTGATTCCTTCTGAGTTCTGCTGATTTCATTGGGGCCTAACCTGCAATTGGGATATTCCTAAATACAGTAAATTACAGCATATTCTGGTGAGAAATTGCTTTTTAGACCAACAGTAATGTACTGCCTCTTGTTCTGAAAGAATGTGTGGCCTCGTAGATGTACCTAATATTTATCCTGCTATTATTCTGATCAGAGTGAAACACTACTTCTATGTAATATTTATGAAAAATGTTTCTCCACATGCTGTATTATAGTTAGATGAATTAAAACAATTTAAAATAAGTATATTGGACAAGAAATAAATATTTGATATCAGGCTGCACATTAAATGATGCATGTAAGGCACTCAAACTGCCATTTTCTTTTTCAACAAGAAAGCAATACTTGTTTAAATAAGCATGTTTGCTTTTCATTTTACATGAAAGCAATATAAATATGATATCACTACTAAAGGATCCATTAAATCCTGCTAAGTTTCTGAAGCAAACTGACTACAACTGTTCTGTTACTATTAACTTTTAAAAAAACATATACAGATCTTTATTTCTTATGCTTTTCTTCTGAAGTAGTTATATTGCTATAATATAAAGTGAGATGATTAGAAAATATGTACTTTAACTTTAGTTAGTTCTTTGGAACTATACTTGTTAAGATAAATTCACTGCTGTTTGCATTTATTGCACGCTGAGTAGCTTTTCAATTACTTCCTGATACCATGTCACATGGCTCTGTCTTCACATGATGCAATTTGGGAAGAAACACCTCATATTTGGTAGACATATTTTCTATCGTCTGCAGCAGATTTGAATGCATAAAGTAACACAGAATGCAGCACAGTCAATTAGTTACTTAATCAGTGATTTGTGTCACAGCATGAGGTGTGCTGCAACTTTTAAAGCTGTTAATTATTTACTCATAAAGTTCTATGATGACTAATACATTTTCACAGCATGAGGCTTCATTTCTTTAAAAGCCAGGCTTGTAAGTATGAGCCTTGCTTATAATAAGTTTTTTATATATGTTTTTCACTCAGTCACCTGGTTATAACAAGGTTGTTTTCCTATCATTTTGAAGCATGATCATGTTTCCATATATTATATTATATTATATTATAGCTTTATATCTATCATTTTCAGCTACATTTCTTGCAGTCAAAGAGTTCTCAAAATATTACATCCGGTACTTCCATTTTTAGGTCTATTGCTATATCCTCAGTAACAGTATCAAACACTGGTATGGCTAAACTAACATTTTATATTACAGTTTTAATAGGTTTCCCTTAATTTCTAAAATATATCTATTATTTTCTCTGTACCATTATGCAATGATTTAATTTTATGAATTTCAGTGAAACAGTGTTGAAGAAATCTTATGTACTATGAACCTTATTTACTGGCAGAGAGAAATACTTTGCATCATTTTCTGAGGAGGCACTCTAAATCGTTCACTTACACAATTTCAGATTTGTTAAGATAAGTTCAGGTTAGCTGTGGAAATCTTCACTTTTATATGTATCAATCTGTAGCTTTCTTCTCTGCTGGAGTTTGCTGGTCTTCAGTGTTAGCCATTATTTTCTGTTAAAGTGCATATTGATAACAAGAAAAGATGAGATTATGTGCACTGCACTGATCAAACTAAAGTCTCACCTTCCTTACACTGTGTAAAAAATGCACTGAGAGGCAACACTTTACATGTGTTGGTACAAAAAATAAGCATAATCAGACTCTGACAAATGATTTCATCTAAAAGACTATTGCTGAATTAATTTAGAAGCAATCCATATCTTAGCGTTGGTAAAACTTGGTTTACCCAGACCTGGCACGGTTTAGTGATGACGCTTGACGATGTGTAATCCAAGCATTAACATACAACATGAAAACTATGAAAACAAAAACAACCAGGGCAAGGCTTTTTATTAGTGAGACAACTCCCACCCTTTTTTAGGCTGGTATTGGTCCTTTGGTGTCATGTGACATACACCTGTGATTTTAAATGTTATGTTGGATTCGTGTTATAGTATTTTCTGAATACGTTCTTATTTTTATTAAAGAATGAAAGCGCTTCAATTCATTGTCCAAAGCCTTCCTGGGTTGCTTTTTGTTTCATAGTTTTTGTGTTGTATGTTATTACATTCTTCCCGCCATATCTGTTCTAATCCAAGCATTACTTGCTCTTCATCACTGCATCACTTGAAATGTTTAGACCCACAATACCAAGTTTTGAAACACCATAACATAGAAACTGAATGGCAAAAAAATAAACAGACTGACAAATACTATGCCTGAGATGACTATTTCTCTGAATATTATTTTTTCTTCAAGTTATGGTGACCTCATTTAGTACACACACACACACACACACACACACACACACACACACACACACACACACACACACACACACACACGTTTACAAGTTTAGGAAGTATGGGGGGGGCTTTAATCTCACAAAAAGAAGTTGAAAGGAGGAAAGTGATGGCTAAGATTTGTTCTTGCCCTGCATTTTAAATCTTTTTTTTTTTTTTGCTGAGTCAGCACTCATCATTTTGAGTGCCCACCATACCTCCCAACCATACCGATTTACTTGTTTTTTTCCGAGTTTTGGGGTCCAAATGAAGGGGTGCCATGATTCCCGAGTGGCACCCCTTCATTTCCGATTTTTTTGCTTTGTTTTTTTTTTTTTAATTTATCGCGCTGTCAGAGCTGACATCATCATGTCAGCGATGATGTCAGCACTGTCAGGACTACCAGCCAGTCGGAATTGAGCTCAAGGAGCTTACGTCATCATTTCTGGCAGATTGCGAGCAGGCGGGAATTAAACAGCAGCTTTGCTTTGCTGCCGCAAATGACTTTACTTTGTTTTTTTTATTTTTGCAATCATATCGAGAACGGATTAAGCTTTAATTTTATTTTATACGGTTGCTTGCAGGATGTCATTGTGAGAACAGGATGAAGGCAAGGTAACAAAGGGAGTGTGTGCACCGAGAATGGCTTTACTTTGTTTTATTTGATATGGTTGGCTAGGCTTTACTTTGTTTTTGCTGTCTTTGCTGCTGAGAATGGCTTTACTTTATTGCTGCTGAGAACAGATTGAACAGCAGCTTTACTGCCGAGAATGTCTTTACTTTATTTTTGCTGAGAATGGATTAAGCAGCAGCTTTGCTGCCAAGAATGGCTTTACTTTGTTTTATTTTATATTGTTGGCTAGGCTTTACATTGTATTTGCTGGCTAATCTTTACTTTGTTTTTGCTGGCTTTGCTGCTGAGAATGGCTTTATTTTATTTTTGCTGCCAAGAACGGAAGCAGCTTTGTTGCTGAGAATGGCTTTACTTTATTGCTGCTGATAAAGGATTAAACAGCTTTGCTGCTGAAAATGGCTTTACTTTGTTTTATTTTATACGGCTGGGATGTCATGGTGAGAGCAGGCTAAAGGCAAGGTAACAAAGGGTGCATGTGTGCCGAGAATGGCTTTACTTTGTTTTATATGGTTGGCTAGGCTATACTTTGCTGCAGAGAATGGCTTTGTTTTGTTTTTGCTGCCAAGAACGGATTAAACAGCCGAGATATTTATTTTATACTGCCGAAAACAGCTATAGTTATGGGATGAAGGCAAGTGTGTGTGTGTGTGTGTGTGTGTGTGTGTGTGTGTGTGTGTGTGTGTGTGTGTGTGTGTGTGTGTGTGTGTGTATAAATGCCTCAATGTGATACAAATTTAAAAGCTTGTTGGCTTGTTGGCTGGGACAGATATAACATCTCCCATTAAATCATGGAGCCAACTATAGAGCAATTATTGCAGCAACAACTGCTTCTCACACAGCGTTTACTGGTGATTTTCAACGAGCAGAATGCCGTTAAGGTTGTGAAAGCTCATAATGGAAATAACGACAGTGACAACGAAGTAACTATGAGCAACTCATTGTCGGAGACTGATGAGCATATTTTCACTTTACACTCAACACCGAGCACTTCTCGTGCCAACCCTATCGCTAGCAATCGTTTGGGGGAAGTTACTGGCAGTCAGACAGTACCAACGAGAACGGGAGACGAAGGTCACGTGGTTCTGCTACCGAACCCAGTTCCAAACGCTAGGAGAGGGTCGACTGAACATGTAAGACCAGAATTCGCCTGGTCGGATTTAAAAACAGTACTTTTGGCTCCGAATTTTGGTAACAATACAGGAGAAGTTAACAAAGGGACACTGTCCAAACAAATCGAAGATTTTGATAGAACATTGAGGAGATTCAAAACTCTCCAAATGGACAATGTGTTCCTTGAACGGTCACTTGAATTGAATCAAATTCCTAAGGGACTTAGGGTCTTTAAAGTGCCGTTTGGGTTTGAAAACGACAGAGAACTTTTGCCTGAACTAACTGAAGTTTTTGATAACACAGGTAAACAACTTATGAAATTAATTATCAAAAACAATAATGTAAGGATAGCTAAATTAAGTGATATTTTAACTGAGCTTGATAACAACATAAAAAAAGATCTGCTTTTTGAATATAACAAAGACAAATTTGATAAAATATTACTGGAAATGAAAAGATATGTTAGTAATGTCCTTGATATTAAGAATAAAAAATTATAAAGGGACACCAATGATTATGTCACAAACAAGGCATACACACACTTCAGAGACTACAAGCGTAGTTTTAAATCTTTAGACAACAAGTCATCTGGTGCTGACACTGGTAGTGTACACAATGCTGTATTAAGGCCTAACACTGAGGTAATAGGTTATTACAGAACACATGACAACCCTAACTTTAATGAAGAATCTTTTTTAGAAGAACCAGCCCCTCGGAGATCAGAGCGCTTAAGGGAGCGTCGCCAGGGGCAGTTTCAACACCAGGGCCAACAATACAGAGGCAGAGTGAATTTCAGATAGTTAATGCTTTGAAGTTAAATGAATGTTCATTATTGCAATACACAAAAAACTCACTAGTTCCAGATAACAATTTTAAGAATTTTGAAGGTGTTTTTGATGTTTACCTTGATTCTAGTGATTGCAATACTTTTATAGAAAATGTTCCTGTTATTCTAGATTGTTCTTTGACAAAGGATGTAACAGGTTTAATGAATGAAAAGTTTTCCAAAGAGAATTGTGATTGTACTAACCTCTACTGTGATATTATTTCTGAAGGTGGTTATACTTTGTACAATTTCACAGATAAATTGTTTGGACAGGATTATTTATCACTTTTTAAGAAAGGGTTCAAGTTCATTCCAAAATACAACCTAGATATAGGTAAAATTCTTGTAAATCTGAAAATGTACACCAGAATTTTAAATTTAAAGATGTTTTTTAAAAATAACATTGACACTGAAATAGGTACAGATTCCAAACGTATTACTTTAAAGAGATCAAGTACCTTTATTCCACCAAACAATCCAATAATACACCTTTTTGAAATGTTTTGTGAGGTACAGCTTAGAAAGGTATGGAAGGAAAGTAATAAGTCAGTTGATAATTTAACAGTCGCTGAAAGATTTTGCTTAAAAGAACTTAGTAACACAAACGAGTTAAGGATTATGAAACCAGACAAGGGGGGAGGTGTGGTGATTATGAATAGGACGGATTACACCCATAGGATGATGGACATGCTTAGTGATGAAAAAATTTATAAAAGGGTATCTAAATATGACATAACAAAAGCTTACACAAAGGTTGATTGGGTATTATATGATTTTTTGTTGGAAAATATTATTACAAAAAATGAATATGAATATCTTTCCGTTAACTACCCAGTCACACCATCAATTTTTGGGATACCCAAAATACACAAAAGTGTTTCAAACCCCCCCCCCCCGAGACCCATAGTTTCAGCTAAACATTCAAAAATGGAAGCTATAGCACATTATGTGGATGTGAGTTGTAAGGGCATTTTGGGAAACATCAAACATATCCTGAGGGATTCTTGGCACTGTTTAGAGCTGTTAAAAGAATACAACAAAGAAAACTTGAACAGTGTACACATGGTTACCATAGACATAGTCAACTTATTTTCTGTTATTCCCTTAGATGAAGGTTTACTCCTATTTGAGGAAAGTTTAGAAACCTTTGGTAACTTCCATACGGTCAAAAGGAAACTAATAGTGGACATGATGGAAATGGTATTAAAAAACAATTTTTTTCATCACGAAGGGGAATACTACCAACAATGTTCTGGTGTTGCTATGGGAGCAAGATGTGCTCCCACATATGCTAATCTTGTTTTAGCTATGTGGGAGAAACAATATGTTTTTTCAAGCACTTTTTGGTCTCAAGTAGACCTCTATCTAAGATTTCTGGACGACATACTAATATTTTGGAAAGGAAATAGGGATGATTTGCAAAAATTCGTAGAATATTTGGAGATCACAACAACATTTTTGAGATTTACATATTCTACGAACTATGACTTTTGTTTATATTTAGATATTAAACTGTATAAAGTTGAAAAAAACAATTGAATCAAGTATTTACCGTAAAAAAACTTTCTCGAATTCATACTTGCATTTCAAAAGCTGCCATCCCTATTTTCAGAAGTGGAATTTGGTGAAGGGCCAAATGGTGAGACTTTCCAGAATAATTAGTGAAGAAAAAGAATTTAGTTTAGAAATCAAAAACTTATCAAACATGTTTTTGGATAGGGGTTATCCTAGGAAACTAATACATAACATCATTGATGAAATAAATAGGAAGAGAGTGAGTGTATTTAGACCTATATTACTACATGGAATGTCAAAAACAATCCAATATGAAGTCTCAAATTCTAAGAGAGCAGGTGCCTTTATTATTCCTTACACGGATAATATACATCACATTACTGAAAGTATTAAAGAGGTATATGAAAAAGTTTTTAACAACCAAACAGATGTTCTACAATACATAGGGAATGCACTCACAATTATGTTTTGTAGAGGTAGGAATTTAAAGGATTACTTTGAAAGTGAGACTATATTTAAAAACTCCAAAATGAGAAAATGTGGTTTCTGTAAGTGTTGCAGATACATCAATGATGGCCCCTATTTAACAGTAAAAGGGTACAACCATACAATCAGATGCCCAGGGCATGTTAACTGCAACACAAAGTTGGTTGTGTATCTAGCTACATGTCTATCATGTTCAGCATTCTACATAGGTAAAACTAAAAGAAAGTTAAAAGAGAGAATTGCTGAACATGATAGAGACATTAAAAACAAAAAGACGACCAATTCCTTATATACACACAGTAAAACATGTAAAGACTTCAAAAGGTTTCTTGTCTTTGTTATAGACAGGATACCAGACATTAAAAATAATGAAGGTGATGTCAACACACTACTCGAAGCTAAGGAGAGTCTATGGCAGTTAAGATTAAATTCCTCTGTAAGACCTGGTATAAATGAACACATATCCATTGTTAGTTATTTAAAAATGAAATCGAACAACATTTAAATATTCAAACACCTATTAATTTATTTTTGAGTATTTTTGAGCTCTGACTATTACATCTTTGGTCTGTTTAAAAGCAAATATAGTGTTAACATACAAGCACTTATAGGATATTTTGAATATATGTAAAGTGTTTTCTACTGATGATTTAGGGTTGGTTTTTGTTTCAAAATGTACAAAATATACTTATTTAAGCTTTTTATTATTATTTTATTAATATGCACAACAACAATTTTATAACGAAACGAGAATGACATTTATAATATTTATATATATATATATATATATATATATATATATATATATATGTATACATTGTTTAAGTAATGTCAGAAAAAAACTGTTTGCATATTTGATTGTGCATTTTTATTTATTTATATCAAATGGTTCTCATATACAAATGATTGAATAATTTACAAATACTTTTTTAAGAAAATTTATAGTAAATTAAACAAAGTTAATTATTGTTTGATTGATAGAACAACATGATAGGTTATTCATTGTATAAAACAGCTAGCAGATGTGTTTTTCATTTAACTCTGAAGAAACCCATGACGCTGGTGGGTGAAAGCACTCAGTATAATAAATAAATACAGATTTTTATTTATTACGTTTGCCTCATTCCGTTTTATTTATATTGCGGATTATCTTTCAGCTTTTTACAAGTTTTCAAGTCTGTTTTTTGATATGTCGCCTCAATGTGATACACATGGTGGCTAGAGGTATTTAGGCTCAAACCCTGTACCTTGGTACAGGGTAAAAAAAGCCTAAAGTCCCTAGCCACCACCGTCTCTGAGCTTTGCTCAGATTTTTATTTTGTGCTAAGAGTTGAGAGCTATAGAGAGAAGTGAGAAATGTGTATTCCCCCATTATTGGCTTTGTTGTTTGTCCAGGCTTTTTGTGTTAACAGTTTACAGCTATGGTGAGTGAGAAGTAAGTTGTATTCCCCCATTAGTGACTTTCTTGTTTGTCCAGGTTTTTTTGTGCTAAGAGGTTGAGAGCTATGGTAAGAAGTGAAAACTGAATTCACTAAATGATAGCCATTATGTTTCAGTCTTCCTATTTTTTTAAACTGCTGATTTAGCATAGCAGTATAGTGCATTGACTGTAGTGTATAGGGTTCTGGGTTTAAGACTTGCCAGTGACATGCATGGTGGTAACACATTTTATTCTAGCAACTTTCCAAAATTATATAAGCAATGTTTAAAATGTGCCCCTGGTTTTTAACCTTTTGCCCCCCCCCCCCAAAAAAAAAATGAAATTGAAAATAAGTGTTAGAAGCTGTGCAACATGCCTATGGCTTACACTGCTGTCATTCTGTTTATAGTTTGGGTTTGGATTGTGGAAGTAAATTTTTATAATGGAAATGTTCTGAATTGGGCAGTTTTGTAATTATTGGTTCGTGCATTTTCTTTCACTGCCTAAAGTACAGCCTACTGGAAAAATGTTCATTCAAACATTAAATTTAAAATGTGCTCTGTCTAACAAGTGTGCTGTGTTCTACAAGGAATATAACTTAATAAAGTCAGGAAGGTGTATCAAAGAAAAGAACACATGTATGTTTCTTGTTTTGTGTGCAAGGGTCCAATGATTTGAAAACAGCCCAAAAGTAATCTTTATCCACTACTGGCCAGATGCATTTTCTCTGGATGTGCTGGGGGTTTCAATGCTGTTTCAATGAATGTGAGTTTCAAGGGCAGATAAGTTTTAATGCCAAGTCTATTTTCATTGTGAGACAGTATTGCTTTGTTTATCAGATGTCTGTTAGTTTGTGCATTGATGTGCTACAAAATGTAAAAATAAAATCCAAATAATCATTGCAGAAGTAAAGCAGTATTCACTCATTAGTGTTTATGGTAAATGGGGCGAAATAGCCAGGTAATGGGACACTGGAATGGCTGCAGGGGGACTCTGGTGCTATATTTTGGTTGTCTGTTCTTCAGTTTGCATTTGAAAGTTGGTATCCCACAATTCCACTGGAGTTGGTGGGGTTACATAATTATGTATGCAAATTAGATGTTAATCAGCGTACAGATTCGTACCTATTTATCATAGGCCTTGTCCAGATTTTTGATGTTTCCAGGTTGAGAGGTATGGTGCCCACATTTCAACAGGTAGCCATTACCCACACATAGACATGAATTGTTGCTATTATGCAGTATCATTCTAAAAAAAAATGACTTTACCTTTTTAAATAATGGTATCGTGTTTAAGAGCTTTACATCTGCTTTGCAACTTCTCACTGTCTTGAATATCAGGGAGCAGCATGTTCATCTGCTGTGCATACATGAGTTGTATAAATGTTGAAGCTTGCACAGTGTATTCCATAAAGTACCTTTCATACCTCATTTTTAAGGGAGTCAGGAGTGTGCATACATCCTGCTGTTTAAGGAAGGACAGTGGCAGCCTCCTGACATCTCCTTTGTTAATATATCCTTTGTTGTTAATCCATATAATGGATTCTTCCATTATAGCATTGAAAGATGAGTTTCAGACAGTCACAGACCCAAATGTATTAGTGAACTTGTTTCCAGATGATCTGTTTAGTAATTGCATCCAGGGGACTCTGCAAAATGATTTACATATATGTGTTACAGGTAGCTGTCACAATATGAAATGAAGGAATGATAAAGCAAGTCTTATCCAAATAATTAAAAATTCAGCTGCAGGACTTGGTGGTTTTGATGGATATTTGTTAAAAAAATATCTGAAAATTCGATTCAGTGTTTTAACTTGATTTTTCCAAAAATTACTCAAGGAAATATTTGTTCCTGAACTGTAAAATAGGCTATAATAGTTCCTGTTTTGGAAAGTAAACCAGGATATGTGGTAGAGAACTATCGACCTATTAGTTTGACTTGCATATTGGGCAAAGGCTTTGAGAGGACTCTGCAGCTTTTCTGTAAGCAAGTTCTTGAATTTAGCTCTGATATATATCAACACAGATTCTTTTCAGGGAGATCATCTGTCAATAATTTGATATTTTTTTATGAGCAGATTGTTAGTTCATTGGATAACTCACTAGTTGATGGATATTGTGTTTTTGGATCTGACTAAAGCTTTTGACTCCACCCCCACATGAAACAGTTATAAGGACTTGAAAGAGAACTGATAACTTTCTCTATGTTGCTAAATGGGTATCTAAATTTCTACAGGTTAGAAACTACACAGTGAGAAGTAAAAATTCCTACTCCAAGCATAGATTGATGGACAGGGAAGTGCCTCAGGGGTCAGTTTTGGGGCTAATCTAATTTGGTTTAGTGATCTCAGAATGTTCAAAGCTCACTCTGTATGGTTAAGTAAGTTCAACAATGATATTAAGATAGGGTGGGCAGTAACCAATACTGTTAATTGGTATCTGTTGCAGTCTTGCTTAGGTTTATAGGTTCGTAGGTATGTACTAGGTAATGGCCCTGGAGCCTTTACAAGCCTAGCCCATAGAAGATCCCTGGCATTCTGCCACCCGTCAGTTCCCAGTGTCTCTATCAAGGGTGATAGAGAATTTGATGGATTTATGGAGGAGCTGGGTAAGAGCATATGTGGTTTGGAATTTACTTATGGAGTACATAGGGAAGTGATGCAGTTTCTTGACATTGAATTGTTTGTTGGCAGAAATAATTGGGTACACTTTAGGCCGTATTCTAATAAAAACAGCTGTGAGCAATTTTCTTTATGCTAGTAGCAGGCATCCCCCACATCTTTTAAACTCATTACCTTATGGTGAGTTGAAACCTATTTTTAGTAATACAGCAGAAAGGTCACAGTTAGATAATGAGTTGTATAAGGTTAGGAATAAATTATTAAATAGGGAATACTCTACGGATGTCATAAGTGAAGCTGAGGTGAAAGTGAGGCGAATAGGGACAGCTGGGGACATGCATACGTTTAGGTTCATAGGTTCATAGGTTCATACTAGGCAATCTGCCCTAGGGCATTTATAAGCCTAGCCAGAATGTGTTTGGCTTTCGCCACCCATTTTAAATTTATTTTGCTATGCCCTTTTTCGAGGTTAGTATACTGTGCCTCTGTCTAATAGTGACACAGAAGTGATACCGGGGTAAACCTACGATCCCCCATCCACTCATCAAGATTCCTCTTGAAGAGAGTCAATGAGCGACTCTGCCTAACATGGACTGGGATTTTATTCCAGAGTGAAGGGAGCCTCTGGGTTATGAATCTGTCCCTCCAGCATGTCCAATTTATTTCAGTGCTGAGGTTCAAGTCTCTCGAGCACATAGCTTGATGGGATTTGGATTTTCTGAGGTGCAGCATGTCCATTAATTCCGGGTTGGACATGGCTTTATATGTCAGGCACAGATCGCCTCTGATCAGGTGGTATGCCACTGAGTAGAGCTGGAGTTTCTTTAAGTGGGCAGCATATGGCATCTGTTTGAGCCCTTTGATCCTCTTGGTGAGGTACTTTTGGGGTCTTTCCAGTTGCTGCAGGTGTCTGGTAAAGTACATCCCAAAAGGGGCATTGTACTCAATTATGGGCCTGATGAGTGATGAGTAAAGAGGCACAATGACCTCCCCTGATCTAGATGTGAATCCCTTCATGATTGGGTGGGCTATATAAAATGTTTTTCTAACCACTGTAGCCATGTGGTTGTCAAATGAGAGATTGCTATCAACTTGAGTCCCCAGGTCCCTAATTACTTCTTCTGTACTTAATGGATTACCACCTATGTGGTAATTTGTGGGCACTTTGTTTTTGCGAAAGGGGATGACTATACACTTTTTGGCGTTTAGCTTGAGGCCATGGCTCTGGCACCAGTTGTCTGTTTGTATGAGGCCCTTTTGGAGGATGCTTGTGTCAGCTGGAGAGTCGATTATGGCACCCAGTTTGCAGTCATCTGCAAACTTGGTCAGCCACAGTCCTTCCGTGTTGGCCTGTACCTCCGAGAAATATATACCGAACAAGAGAGGTCCCAGGACTGAGCATTATGGGACGCTACTTGTAACTGGTTTGGAGTCTGACATGGCTCCAGCAATTCTAACCATGTGGGTTCTGTCCTTGAGCCAGTTTGCAACCCATCTATTGACATAGGGGTTTATATTTAAGCTGGTGAGCTTATCTATAATGCCCAAGTGGGGTATTGTATCAAAGACTTTTGCGAGGTCCAGGTAGGCTGTGTGGACCACCTTCCCCTCGTCAATGACCTTGGTGACTGTTTCAAAGAAATCGATCAGGTTTAAGAGGCAGGATCTGCCCTTAACAAAGCACAGGGAGGTAATATGCGAAGACAAGGGATCAGGGAGAGAAGAATTGAGAGATAGTGTGAATATTTTTTTTTCTGAGTAGGTTCTCTCCCTTTTCAGATATATTGCGAAATTTGATCAGTAGCCTTTGGCCTGTTATTAATCAGGATGAGATGTTGGGTAAGGTTTTCCCTAGAAGGGTTACCTTTTCATATGGAAGATTTTTAAATTTAAATGAAATTTTAAATTTGAAGAGATTTCAGGTGGAAAGAACCCATTTTTTTGATCCCTCCTCTGTGAGAGATGTAAAGTTATGTGCTAGAATAAAAATCTTAGTGGCAGTAAGTTTAGTGGTAGGAATTATAGAGTTACTGATAATTTTGACTGCTGTTCTTCTAGGGGATATACATTATAGGTTGTGGATGTACACCCACTATATGGTATGTGGGGCAAACTAAAAGATTGGTTAAAAAAATGAATATTAGAACATTTGGGAGATGTTAGGAATTGCAATTTGGATAGCCATGTGGCCCAGCATTTTCACTCAATAAATGCAGGTTGAGATGATAGTTTTTTCTTTAGTATACTGGCTAAACCTCATAATAATCAGGGCAGTGATTTTCCATATAAGTTACTACAAATGGAAACCAGGTTCATCATTAATTTTAAGACTTTATAAACAAATGATTTAAATTTAGAGATGAATCTTAATATATATTTTCATTACATTGCTTGTTAATGTTTTTAAAATGTTTGCTATTTCAAAACATTTCGCATATATGTTTTTCATATTTAAATAGAGTGCAAATGTGTTGGGGGGTGTAATTTGAAGTACTTTGATCACTTTTGAGCACTTTATGAAGCATTTATGAGGTGTAAATGTATTTATGTATAAAAAAATGCTTTGGTGGTGTTTGATTTATTTCTTAAAGGCATTTTGGCTGAGGTACTAGAAGCACTAGTAAAAGTTTAAATTTTACAGTCAGTATTGTCTTGGCTTCAGTTTTTTTTTTTTTTTTTGTTTTCTTTGTTTAATAGTATTTAATATGTACAAGAGCCAAATAACACATGTATAAACAGTGGTTGGACTCATAGAGGGGTTCCTGTTGGGTAGTACATGTGCTCAACACTTAGCCCACTGCTGTTTACATTTGTGATGGACTACATTAGCAAACAAGTCAGAGGGAGAGAGCAACAAAGCCGCAGTATGCAGATGATGTGGCATTTCAGGCAGACTCTGAATAAGAACTTCAGCAAATGACAAAATGACAGGCAAATGGAATACAAAGTTAAAGGCATGCGGGATGAAATTAAATGCAGACAAGACCAATGTTCTTCGTGTTTCACTGTTGCAGTCATCACATTTGAGTTGCCGGTCCGAATACCAGAGACTTAATATTTCTGTGTCAGTTGCTGTCACTTCAGGACTGACATCAGATCATCAGTAGTATAAAGTAAGGCAGTCGACATGATTACAACAGTTTTTCCTTGCTGTGGAGCCCAAAGCAGAAGCAGTTTGCATGAGTGCCGTTTGTCCGCTACCTGAATTTTTGTCTACCGAATTGAAGTTGAAGTCTTCTAAAGCTAAGTACCCCATTGAGGATCATTTTTTCTTGCACTAACTGATGACAGAAAAAGTTAATAATTGTCTCACCTGTGGAAAGCAAATATCACACCGAGATTTCCATTCTTACTGCGTCACTTGTTTAGGCCAAGGCCACGACGTCCCCCATTGTCACTTCTGTGCTTTGTTCAATGCCAGAACTATCCATCGTCAGGCCCTTATTGTAGCCAGATATTTTTGCTTACAGTCCTCGAATTCTGATTTGACTTTGACAAGTCATCCGACAGCAGATCATCTGAAAAAAACATAAAGATAAAGACAGAAACAGACCGCACAGGTCCAAACCTAATGATGACTCTTCCATTAAGTTAGTCATCAGTTCTCCGATCCTCAGTGAGGCACTTTTGCAGCCCCTAATGCCCACTTCTCTGGATTTACAGGCTACTACCAAGACCCTTTCTGAGTCCGGTATGCTGCAAAACTCTTCTTCGACTAAGGATCCTGCGGTCATCTCTACCTTGGGTGGGTCTGGAGCTGATGAGCAGGAACCAGCTTCCGAGGAAGTCCTTCACACTACTGATACTTGACACAAATCGATGTTTTCTTTCGCAACTACAATTCTTTCAAAAGCTACCAAGTTTCTGAGGCCCAGGATACAAATCACACCCAAGCATCCGATGACACACTCTCAGATGCCTTCTTCCTTGCCTCAATCTCAAATGCTTAAAATGGTGGAACACCTTATCATGCTGATCCGGGGAAGCCAAGCTACCCCATCCAAAAGGAAAAGAGCTGCGTCCCCTCTAGTTCTGTCTGAATAAGAGTCAGATGATTCTGATGCATCTGAATATGAAGACATGCAACTGCTCTCTACTTATGAGGATTCTGATGGAGAGGATTCCATTCCTTCAGCTTCTCCACCAGACAATTTTTCCTTTGGGGAAACCCTGCATAACAAGACTACCCTCAGTCAAGACTACCCTCAATCAAAATTGAGACTCAGGGAATTCCTAGATCTTCCACAGCACAGACCCTTGGCTATCCCCCCAGTCCTGGATGTTGTGGAGGATGTTTTCTTGGAATCTAGATTGACTCCTGACACCTTCCCCCCTGCACCCAAAAAAAAAACAGACAGGTATTACAGAGTCCCTGACTCACAAACATTTATTTTTAAAAATCCTTCTGCTGACCCTGAGGTAATTTCTCAAGGACCTAAAGGGATTAAAGCAACCTCTGCTAAGAATCCCACCCCCTCAGATAGGGATTCCTGAGCACTGGATAGATGGGGAAAAAAAGTATATACCTCAGCTACTCTTTGCTATCAGGGCACTAAACTGTCAGTTCCATACCCTGAAATTTCAGCAATATACCCTGGAACTCCTTAAACAAAAAATGTCTTCCTTTCCTGCTTTGGCAGAATCTAAATAATTACAAGAGTTAGTGCATTCTGCAAGTCAAGTAACTAAGCACACCTTGCTCTGTGGTTTTGATGCCCTAGAAGCTTCTTGCAGGGCAGAAATCACTGGATCTGTCATTAGAAGACATGCATGGCTTAAGGAACAGCCCCTGCCAGACCATGTCAAATCTAAATTGCTGGATGCCCTTTTTGCACAAGGATTACTTATTTGGCACTAAGGCAGAAGAGGTGTTAAAAAAGATGGAAGAAAAAGCAAAATCTATGCAAACAGTTAAGGATTTCTTCCAGGTACAGCCACCTAGGTTCAGCAGGCATTGTCCCACCAAACACTGGTCCTTTCCTGCTCCCAGTAAGACACTCCAGTCTATGCCGTAGGGAACCAGACCTCCCTCCCAGCAGCATCCACATGGAATGCAGAGATCTAAGCAGTGGACTACCTCCACTTCAAAACCAGGGAGTTCTAAGCCACCACCTTATGATAAGAACTCTCAAAGACTCATAGCCCCCACCCCCTCCCTCTGCCCACCTTCACTTACCCCTAGGAGGAAAACTCTCCTTTCCCACAAACACCTGGACCTCTATTATCAATGACTACTGGGTTCTGAACATAGTGTCCCAGGGATACAGATTTTCCTTCCACACCCTTTAAACCCCAACATTGTTCCCAGAGCTACCCCCAAACCAGTGGGCAGAAGCTCAAAAGCAAATCCTTTCCCTGCTCTCCATGAGGGCAGTAGAACACATTCCTGCAGAACAGATAGGCCAAGGTTTCTACTTCAGTCTCTTTCTGGTACCCAGAAAAAAGTGGTGTCCCATCCTCAATCTATCCATTCTAAACACCTTCCTGGTGATCCCAAAATTCAAACTGCACCCTCCAGCAGCTGCTATGGCAAGCCACCCTAGATCTAAAAGAGGCCTACTTCCACATTCCTATCAGGGAAGGGAATCATGCAGGAAATATCTCCATTCAGGGCACGTTCACAACACTTTCAGTTTTCTGCACTTCCCTTTGGCTTATCTACTGCTCCCAGAGTTTTCACATAATCTCTGGATCCAGTTATTGCCTTTTGCAGACAAAGAAATATTCAGATTTACCCATACTTAGATGAGTGCCTTATTCAGGCAAACAGCCAGGAAAAGCTGCTCAAGTACCTGGACTTTGTAAATACCCTATAAGCCTCCCTAGCGTACACAATCAATGAAAAGAAATCCAAACATGTGCCCACACAAAGGATAATCTTCCTGGGAGCAAGCCTGGACACAGCATCCCAGATGGCATTCCTTACACCAAAGCAACAAATTTTCCTTACAACCTACTTCTCTCAACTAGCCACCAAGACCCAGCTATCTGCAAGGAAGATCGTGAAAGCTCTGGGGTTCATGACATCTTGCATACTACTCATTCCATATGCCAGACTGCATATGAGGAAACTACAATGGTACCTAAAAAAGCCTTTAGTGTCAACACTCTCTAGACCTGGAAACTCTTCTACCTATAATTCCTTGCCTCAGAAATGATTTTCTTTGGTGGACAACAGCATGCTCCCACAACAAGGGACTGCCTTTCTCACCACCCCCGCCTGCCACGCAGACCCTTACCACAGACACATCAGACTATGCTTGGGGTGCACACCTGGATGGCAGGTGCATACAGAGCCAATGGAGCCCACAGCAAATCCCTCTGCATATCAGTCAAAAAGAGATGTTGGCTGTGCAGCATGCCTTGATAGCCGTCAAGTCCTTTCTCTCTCCAGGGACTCTCCTGATCAAAACAGACAACACCACAGTGATGTGGTATATCAAGAAGCAGGGAAGGACTCATTCCTACCCTCTGTGTATGCTGGCCATAACCCTTTGGCACACAGCCTCTGCCATGCAACTACATCTGTTAGCACAATTCCTACCAGGCTCTCTCAACTCTCTGGCAGACCAGTTAAGCCAAAATCTTCTGGACCCACACTAGTGGCATCTCAACAGAATAATCTTCACCCTAGTAATGCAGAAATGGGGCACCCCAAAGGACGACCTCTTTGCCTCTCACACCAACCATCAGTTCAACAAATTCTGCACTAGGGATGCATGGCTTGAAAAGTGGATGCCCTGTCCTTCCCCTGGGTCAGTCTAGCAGTCTATGCCTTTCCTCCACTTCCTCTCATCCCCAGGGTACTGCTCAAAATAAAGGATGTAAACCCAAGGGCCATCCTTATAGCTCCAGACTGGCCCCACCAGCACTGGTACCCCTTGCAGTGCAGCCTGTCCCACCTGCCTTCATGGCATCTTTCTAAGTTTCCAAACCTCCTGACCCAGAGGGAAGGGGAATTCATGTATCTCTAATTGCAGACACTCAATTTGTCAGCTTGGCTTATTCAATAACATTGACCCAATCTGCCAACCTCAGTAAACAGATTCTAGATGTTATCCATGAGGCCAGATGCCCTAGCACCAGAAAGTCTTATGCTGACAAATGGAAAAGGTTCTGCACCTGGATCCAGGGTAAGGGAGCCAATAAGCCACAGCTCTCCCTCTCCCTCATCCTGGATTACTAAGCTGGCCTACTACACAGTGGTCTCTCTTTCTCCTCTATAAAAATTCATGCATCTGCTATTTCTGCACATTTTCTCACTGAGCAGCCCCTTTTCTCACACCCTTTGATCAAACAGTTCCTAAGAGGGGCTAGCATCTTGGGGCCACCCAGAAGGGCATCAACACCAGCTTGGGACCTTAATGTTGTACTGAAAAAGCTCACCCTTCCCCCTTTAGAACCAGCTTCTTCAGCAGAGCTAAAATTTCTCTCCTGGAAGACAACTTTCCTTCTGGCCATCACCTCAGCCAGAAGAGTCTCTGAACTGCAAGCGCTCATGGCTGTGGAACCCTTCATCATCTTCCATGCTGACAGGGTGTCCCTCATAACTAACCCATCCTTCATGTCCAAGGTGGTGTCCAGTGTGGCTCTCATCCAATCCATTCAATTGCTGACCTTTTTTCCTAATCCCCAGAACAAGGGGGAAAGGATTATGCAGTCTCTAGATGTGCACAGACAGCTCAGATTCTATCTGGACAGGACTAAATTCTTCAGAAAGTCAGATCAATTGCTGGCTAGCTTTGCTACAGGGGCAGAAGGTAAAGCCATCTCCAAACAAACCATCTCCAAATGGATAGCACACTGCATCCACTTCTGCTACAAACAACATGGAAAGCCTCCCCCTAAGGAGGTCAAAAAACACTCAACCAGAGGAGCATCCACCTCTGCAGCTTTCCTCAGAGGAGTCCTCACCAGGGACATCCTGGAGGCTGCCACCTGGACATCTGTTCACACTTTTAAAAAGCATTACCACCTGCCTCTCTTATCCAAATCCATAGCAGGGTTTGCCTCTGTAGTCTTGCAGGGCATCCTAGCCAGCCACTAGTTCCTTGACTGCCTCCACCCTTTTCCTCAGCTTTGGCAATCAACCCAAATGTGATGACTGCAACAGTGAAACATGAAGAACCTAGTACAGTTGTGTACACTTACCATAAATGTAGATGTTCGAGTGTATTCACTGTTGCAGTCCTGCTTTCTCTCCCTCCATCTCCCTTTCTTATTTTCCCTTACAAGGGACATTTTGGTATTTATTTTCCACAGGTGGGGTTATTCCACCAGAACCTGGCTCCTACTTAGGGGCTCCTGACAGGTCAGGGCAAGAAAAACTGATTTAATTGCATCGGCTGCCTTACTTTATACTACTGACAACCTGAAGTCAGTCTTGAAGTGACAGTAACTGATACAGAAATACTAAGTCTCTGGTACTCGGGCTGGCCGAGGGCTACCCTGGCAGGGATAACCCAAATGTAATGACTGCAACAGTGAATACACTCGAACATGTACATTTATGGTAAGTGTATACAACTATACTTTGTAATGGCAGCAAATGAGGAAATCAAAAGAAGATGAAACATGGGATAGAAGGGAAAAAATGGAACAGGTTAACTACTTCAAACACCTGGGAGGAGTAGTTGAAGAGAATGGGAGTCTAAATGTAAGGTTTACAGAATAGTGGTGTGACCAGCACTGCTGTAAGGTACAAAAATAAAGGCAATGAGTGCAGAGCAGTTGAGGAAGCTAGAAGTGATGGAGATAAAGTGCCTGAGGTGTGTGGTAGGTTGCACACTGTGGGAAAGGCAAAGAAATGAAGACATCAGTGCAGAAGCATAGGTAGCTCCTGTTGCAGAAAAGGTCAATTAGAACAGATTATGGCAGTTTGGGCACATGTGCAAGAAAGCAGAAGACAGTCTGGCAAGGAAGAAGGCAAGAGGAAATGATGGCATCCAATAAAAAGATAAATGTATTGGTTGACCTGCTGCTTACTACTAGCATCTGTAGTGTGATCGTATAGCTCAGGATTGCAAGTGTGGAGGGAAAGAATATAACCTGTTGTACAAAAGATAGCTGTAGCCCAAATATCTAAACCACTTGCCTACCTCTTTGACTTGTCTCTGACAACTGAAATAGTACCTGCACCCTTTGAGTGTGCACACACCATTTCTCTGTCTTGATTTAATCCTCTTCCCTTCATTCAAATTATAGGCCTTTTGCAAATCTCTGTGCTTTTATTCAAATCTATGAAAACCTGATACACTTACACATTTTGACCATATATCCAGATATGGCCTTCGGACTGACTGATACTCATCATGTTTCTGGACTAGTTTCTGCACTATGACCACATTGTAAACATATCACATTTAGACCAATACGAACAACTCTCTATTAAATGGAGGATTTGTCAGATCAGGATTTGTCAGTTAGCAGATCATTCAGTCCTGTTGTAACAATTGCAAAAAAGTTGATTTTCATCCTGATGACATCACATGGTTCAAAAATTTAAATCTTTGGTAGGACTTTTCAAGTATGTGATGATTGCTTTATCTCTAATATATAGGATGCTTTCCCTGGTTGGATTTCTCACAGTTTAGTTCTAAGTCCAACTCCCTTTTCCCTTTTTATTAAAACACTTGAAGCAAGTCCTGTCTTTACTAAATATAATTTATTTTTATGTATTTATCCTTTGTCAACTGAGTTAGTTCCACTAGTCTAGTAGCCTCTTTTCAAGGGATACCCAAAATGCTATTTATACTACTGGTGGAAATTTGATCAGGGCATCGGGTGACTTCCCCTACTCTTTATGAGGTGATCACTGTCACCAGTGGGCTGTTACCAGTAATCCCTGAATTTAAGATGGAGACTGTGAGTGGAGATGAGCTGGAGAAGGATGAACAAGAAACTGTAATTCAGAAGGAAAAACATGTTGTGGAAGTAAATGTCATGGCATCAGGTGGTCTGAATGACTCTTTCAAAAAAACAACAAATAATATTAATAGCAACAAAAAAAACAACTACTACACTGCTTCCTGCTTTTAATGTTACACTGCCTAACCAATGGTGTAGACTTCCCCCCTGCCCAGTCTACTCTGTAAATCACATCTTCATCTCTGAAAAGAAAAACAAATAATAACAAAAAAACTACTACATGGCTTCCTGCTTTTAATGTATGTAATATTATGTTTATAACTCTTAGCCTCTAAATTATAGCTGTAGCACACTACTGAAGCAAACCCTACCCTCCTGCTCTCCTGTTCACACCCTGCTATTCACTATTTAACTAATTTGTTCTATCACACTACCTACAGTCACATTACTGTACTCCCACCTTCCTCCCACATTGCTCTCTTCTGCCCATAGATTCACACACTCACCTTCAGGAGCCTGATTACTTAACTCACCTTCAGTAGCCTGATTACTTAACAGTTAAACTTCCTGGTTTACCACCTACTCTCCCTAGTACTGCTAGTTTTTGTTTTCTCTCTTTTCTTTCCTGTATTCTCTTGGGTTTCCTGCGATCTGCGCCAACCCACTCTGTTTGCCCTTGTTATGCTTGGGCTCACTACTCTTCTCTACCCTACCTCCTTTCCCACCCATACCTAAATGCTTTATTTTATAGCTAACAAAGTTTTTCCCCTTTCATTTACCACTTCCTCTTCCTGCGTTCCCCACCAGTCATAAGCTATACCTTTCTCTCTCGACCTCAAATCATCAATAAACACTCAGCCCACTAAGCAAGCATCTACTGTAAACTCCTCCCACAGACCTCATTCCAACCACTCTCTCATACTTTTCCCTCCTTCCACACATCACCTTATCTACACTTAACCTCCAAGTCAAATAATACTCCACATCTCTCTCTATCCACCTTCTGCAACAACTATACAGTGCACCCCTTCTTCACTACCACTCTATCTCTTGACACTCTAACTCTCTTGCTGTGATCACTTTTCTCTCTACTCCAACTTTTCCCCCTTAACTCACCTCCTCGCTTCACCAAAACTCTTAACACATCTCTTATATTACACACTCACCAGTCTCAACACTTGTCTTCTCTCTTCCCTATCTTTCCACACACCTAAATTTCCTCATCACTAACAATCCTCACAAACCCAACATGCTTCTCACCTTTTTATCCACAGCTCTTCTTTCCCTCCTCCATCTTATCATACTCGAGTCAATCTCCTACATTTTTCACCAACCTCCACTCACAGTTCCTTGGACCTCCAAACCCATTACTTAGTCACCATATCTCACTCACTATTTCTCACCACCAACTCAGATCTACCCAAAATCAAAACTTCCCTCCACCCACCATCCCCCATAAAAACTAAACAAAAATATCACTTCTACCTATCCACTCCTCCTACTTTACAATACCCCTACAATACCATAATCCTATCAGGTGACATACACCCCAACCCTGGCCACCTCTCCAACCCAGCATCTAATAACCAATCCACACCACCTGCATCCCACCACTCAAACTCTCCCTATAAGCATCTAGCCTTTTTCTCTGTTAACAAAATTAGTGAATTGCATGCATGGATTGACAGATACTCTTCTGACATAATATCACTCACTGAAACCTGGCTCAAACCTCACCTCTTAGACAATAAATTTCTCCCCCCTGGCTAGAACATCCTTTGACTTGACAGACCTAATAAGAAAGGAGGATGTGTTGCCATAATATACTCTGAACATAGCAACCTGTACTCTGCATCTAACTCACCCCCTGTGTTTCACTTGGCTGAACTCTTAACTGCTAACTGTAAATGAAATGATCACAAAATACTCACAATGGCTGCAATATATTTATACCCCCTGGTGAGAGTATTCCAATATTAGAACACATTCTCTCCTGGTTGACACACAATATACCCAACAAAACCACTCTGCTAGGAGATGTCAACATAAATCAGCTATCTCTAACTTTCAATTCCCCCAGTTCTAACATTAACCTACATGGCTTCTCACAACTCATCTCCACTCCAACTCACTTCCACAGATCAACCAACACCAGTTCTATGACTGACCAGATCCTAGTTTCCAATTCTAACCTGTACTACCACCCAAAATCTCTACGAGTCCATTAGTGACTACTCTCCTGCCTGCATACAAACATCCCCCATCCCTCCATCCAAGACTGCACAAATTCAAAGACTGCCATAGCCTCTCAAACTTACACACTGACATATTCAATAACACACTCTCTTTCATAAACTGGTCCTTCCTAACATACCTACCTCAAGATGACACAGTTTGATAACTTATTTAGGTATAATACTATCTAAAGATATTAAATCTATTATATATAATAACTATAATACCTGTTTTCTTAATATACAAAATCTTTTTAATATCTGGAATAATATGTTTTTTACTATGGAGGAGAGACTTACAATTATTAAAATGATAATATTCCCCAAGATTTTATACTTAATACAATCAATAATACTTTCACCTACAAAAATAATTATCAAGAAACTGAAATCACTAATGTTAAATTTCTTATGGGCACCTAATAGACCTAGGATTGCATTAAAGAAACATACTAATAGCTGGTCTCAAGGGGGTATTTCTTTTCCAGACTTTAATTTATATATTATCTCTTCTATTATAAAAGTTATTACTTTATTAATAGATCAGTCATATATCACAAAATGGAAAGATTATTGGGAGCTAATTAGTATGCACTTCATGAAAATCTCCTTAACACATAAAAATATGATTGTAAATAACTCCATGTTGTGGTTGCTAAAGGAATTTTGTACTTCACCTATTACACCTAAACATATGGTTTGTTACCCATTAAATATTATTATTAGTTATCGTAACTTTATATTCATGCACCCTAAGTATAGGGAATGGAATTTTATTGTATTCCTATAATGTATACTCAGGGTATGCTTATGTCATCTACTTCTGAAGGAGCTCATTTAGCTATAGATAATGATCTAAAGTACTGGTATCAGCTGATATCTGATAATAAATTTAAAAATCTAGATTTCTTAAAACAAGAATTTGATCTAAGAGAAACTTGCTGGTTAGAGGATCAGATCTTTAGACAACATCTCATTGATAGAATAGATCTAATGTCTATAACAGTTAAAGAATCTATTCCAAAACTGATTGATTACTTGATATTAAATTTACAGCATAAAGTTTCTGATAAAGGTAAACTTCCATATATACATAAAATTATCAGACAAGAAACTTTTTACAGTGTAGATTCATACTGGAATTATTTCACCTCTATTAATGGGGACCCACCAACTCAACAAGATAAACAATATATATTGGAATCTGCTTATAGAACTACATCTTCCATTGTTTGGAGACTTTATACATGGAAATTTTTACATAGATCTTTTTATACACCTTTGATGATGAATAAAATAAATAATAAAGATAATCTATGTAAGAGATGTAATGTAGAAATTAATGCTGACTGGGCTCATATGTTTTATGACTGTATGAAGTTGAAAGAATACTGGAAGTCAATTAAAGATGACGCAGTTCAAAATTCAACAACATTTTTCTTAACAAACTTTGCCACTCCTCTTAGGAAAATTAGAGTTAAATCTCTCTGCTCCCCCAGCTGTCCCAATCCACTTGCTCTCTCATGCTCAAAAGAGACAATGCCTGGAAGCTCTGAATTAAGACAAAATCCTCCATCCACCACCAAACCTATAAAGAACTCTTTAACCTCACCAAGAGATAAGTCAACAATGACAAAAAAAAATGTTTACTCCAAACTCCACACAATCCATCTTAGTAACCCTAAAAAATTCTGGAACACTATCAATTAGATCTTTCACCCGGGCAATGCCAACCCTAACCCATATCCTAATAACACTCCCCTAGAAACTGCTACCATACGCAACTCCTACTATATTGACTCTGTCAGTAAACTTATGCAGACTTCTAACTCCATTAACCTCCCTAAACCCCCGCCCCCACCCTGTCAAACCAACACAACTCTTCTCTCTGAAACCAGTTCACACTAGCTACATTAAAAATTCCTTCACAAGCTTATGCCATGCTCTCCATCTATAGACGACTTACATCCACACTGCTAACTCCATAGCTCTCCCCATATCCATTCTTATCAACAGCTCTATATACAAATCCATTTTGCCCACACTCTGGAAACAGTTTTTTACTATACCTATCCACAGTGGAGGTAACTCCACAGAACTATCTAACTACAGGCCAAATATTTGAAAAATGTGTAAATAAGCAACTCATGGACCACTCACTCCAAAAAAAACTACTCATTCCCACCCAAAACAGCTTCCGTCCAAATCAAAGCATTACTACTGCCCATATTTCTTTTACACATTCTCTCTCTCTAGCAAGAGGCAATAACAAATTCATCTCCTGTCTCTTTCTAGACCTCTCTAATGCATTTGACACTACATCACACCCCTTGCTCCTTTCCATACTGTCTGACCTTAATCTTTCCAGTCCATCCATCTCCTGGCTTTCTAGCTATTTCTTCAACAGACAGCAATCTGTCAAATAGCTCTGCTCTCTTTCTCCCTTTCTCCCCTTCTCCCCATCAAGATGGGAGTTCTCCATGGGTCAGATCTTGGTTCCTTATTGCTGAACATCTTCACTAATCACCTTAAAATGTCCTGTCCTCACTCTTCTCTCATACAATATTCTGATGACTCCACAATCATCTCCACCTCTGGTTCCCTCTCCAGCTTTCACACCTTCACACAAAACTCCTTCAATTCTATCAAAAACTGTCTCTCTAATAACCAACTCATCCTTAACCCCCCCAAAAACAAGCGTCTTCTATTCCTCCCCAAATCTCCCTCACATCTTAAACATACCTTATCCATCACATCACATAACAGCACTGTCATAAACGCTGAAACTCACACCAAACATCTTAGAGCCATCATTGATGATCAGCTCAGTTTTGACATGCATGTCCACCAATGCATAAAGAAAACACACCAAAAACTAGTCTTCCTTTACAGAAATAAAAACATTATTTACAGGAGGCTCTAGACTCTTTCTTATCTATGCCTACTTTCTCCCTAGCCTTTTCTACAGCTCACAAATATTAACTAACCTAAATCCTCGCTGCTAACTAAACTTGAAACCACCTGCAACAAAGTAGCCAGCTTTGTGGACAACCAGACCTCAAACTCCCATCACTGCCACTCACTCAGTTTTTTAAACTGGTTAGAGTTCCCCACCAACTTCTACTTTCTCAACTTCTTATCATTCATTCCATCCTCAACAAGCCCTCCTCCTGCCCAGGCATCTCCTCACTCATCTTTCTATATACTCCCTCTAGAACTCTCAGGAGCTCAGACCAACAACACTTGGAAATATATAAGCCCAAAAGGTCAACAGGCCAAAACCTGTATAGCTACTCTATTGCCATATCCTATAACAACCTACCCTTCTCCATCAAAAAAATACCCCATGCACATGAATTCAAAAAAGCTCTAAAAATACCTGCTAAATGCCTGGACATGTCACTGTAAAAACCTACTACAAACATTTTCCTTCTTAAACAACACCCCCTCATTCCTACTCTCTCTGTCCTTTATAATGTCTACCTTTAACCTGTCTACTACTGGCAGCCTACTTCCTCACCTAACTTGTATACTACCTCTTTTACCACCATGACTTTTAATAAATCTTACCACTTTTTTTATTTTATATATATATATATATATATATATATATATATATATATATATATATAATATATATGTGTGTGTGTGTGTGTGTGTATGGTTCCCCTTCGCAATCTAGAATTACTGAATGCTCGAAATTCTGTAACTCGAGACTGTAAAGTTGAAAGTGCAGAAGCGCGAATCTACATAAGCGCAAATTCAAATATCTTGAATTTGCGCTTATGCATGTGAGCTATGGGACGGGAAGTGTGTGAGTTGGGATGTTTTATGGAAGTGAAGGTAAGTGAGTGTATGTGTGTGTTTTGTAAGTTGTGCGTGTGGGTTAGGGTAGGGAGGTGGGAGTATAAGTGTGAGTGTTGGATGTGTCTATGTATGTGTGATATATTTGTGTGTGTGCGAGGCAGTTTAAAATGTCTGTGTGGTGGTTTTTTTTGTGTATTAGTGCAATCTCTGAGTTAGAGGGGGTGGGGGGTACAGGGGGGGCTTGCGTACATGTAGTGTAGGGCTTATAGTTTATGTTATGTGGGTTGTACGGTGTGCGTGCTTTGTGGTGTATGTGTTCTGTATGTTTGGGGTTTTTTGTTTTCGTGCTTGTGGGTTTCGGGATTTTTGTCGTTTTGACTTTATGTTACTGAATTTCGAGCATTCAGTAATTCGATATTATGAAGGGGAACCATATATATATATATATATATATATATATATATATATATATATATATTTTTTTTTTTTTTTTTTACAGTTAAGTAAATGGTTTGATAGTTGCTTTTTTTTTACTTGCTCAGTATTTTTGCATCAGATGTTACTTTCTGTAATCAATTAGAGTACTTCATTCTGTATTTCTGTATTGTTCCCAAATGAATGTTATATTTTGTCTTTGCATGCATACACATCAAATGCAATATTTTGTAACCAATTTGTGTACTACATTCTACCCTCCGTTGTTCTCATTATCGCTAGTGTAACCTTTTTGTGTGCTTTTGTGGAGTTTTTCTCTCCAGGCCTCCTCTGAGAAAGGGTTCTAGCTCACTCGGACTGAGAAAGGGTTCTAGCTCACTCGGACATTCACTGTCAACAAATGTCAAATAAATAAACAAAATAAAATAATGGAAAGAGCAGATCTGCAAGAATCAGAATCCATGCAGTTTAGTATGGTAAGGGACAAAATAATTGACAGTGAGAAGATGAAAGAAAGACTGAAGGATACTGTAAAGGAAGGTGTGGGTATAGAGAGGTCATGTCTGGCTAGTGGAGTGACTGAATTTAGGGGCATGCTTTGTGTTGGACTTGAGGAAGATGGAGCATAGAGCACTAAACAAAGTGAGACTGACAGTAGTGTTTCCAGAGTAAAAACTTTTGCTGCAGCAGTAGCAGGTTCCAGTGAAAGACTGCAGAAAGTAAAGAATGGACAGGTGTGTACGAGACAGACTAGAGCTGTTGACAGATTGAGAAAAAGGACTGTTGTCTAGATGAAAACTAAGTATGAACAGCAAATAAACCAGTACTTTGTTTTAGACACTGTTGTTGTATCCTTCGGCTTCAATTTGTCTGATATTAGGGCATTAATGCATACTGGTACTGAACATTTCAGTGAAATAACTTTTGAGACATTTGCGTTAGCAGAAAAAAGAGTTAATGAATGTGAAAGAAGACGTAATCTATCTCATAGGTTCATAGGTAGGTACTACACTATCAGCCCTAGGGCCTATACAAGCCTAGCCAAAAAGGTACCCTGGCTTTCGCCACCCAAGAAAATGTTTTTCTTGTGCCCCTGTCGAACAGAGCCACAGAGGTGATCTCCTTGGTGAATTTCCTAATTACCATTCCATCATCAAGATTTTTCTTGAAGAGTGCTAATGTGGAGCTTTGTTTGATATAGATAGGTAGTTTGTTCCAGAGTATGGGAAATCTCTGGGACAGGAATCTATCCCTCCAGCATGTTCTGTTTATTGTGGTGACAATGTCTAGGTCCTTAGAGCGTGTAACTCAGACAGATTAGGATTTCTTTAAGTGGAACATATCCAACAGCTCTGGGTTTGACATAGCTTTGTATGTTAGGCAGAGATCACCTCTGACTAGACGATATGCAACGGAGTAAAGCTGGAGTTTTTGAGGCTGGTAATCCTCTTTGTGAGGTATTTCTGCAGCCTTTCCAGTTATTGTAGATGTCTGGTGAGGTACATAACAAAAGGGGCATTGTACTCTATAATAGGTCTAATGAGTGACGAGTAGAGGGGAACAATGACCTATTTTTTCCTGAATGAAAAACCTTTTGTGATGAGGTGTGCCATGTAGAAGGATTTCCTGACTACTGTGGCGATGTGATTATCAAAGGAGAAACTACTGCCCACCTGTGTCCCAAGGTCCCTTATCACACTTTCTGTGTTAAGTAGACTATCACCTATGTGGTAGCTCATGGGTACAGGCTTTTTACCAAAGGGGATGACAGTGCACTTTTTGACATTGAGCTTGAGGCCATGGCTTTGACACCAGGCATCTGTCTCAGTGAGGCCCTTTTGTAGGATGTCCACATTGTTCGGAGTTTCAATTATGTGACATAGGGATTTATACCTAGTTTAGGGAGTTTATCTATAATTCCAGAGTAGGAGATGGTGTCAAAAGCCTTGGTGTGAGCTAGATAGGCAGTGTGAACCACTTTACCCTCATCTACAGCTTTGGTGACTGCTTCAAAGAAGTCAGTCAGGTTTAGGAGACATGATCTGCTTTTTACAAACCCGAACTGGGTGGGATCCAGGGTTTGGAGATTACCAATGTGTTTGTTTATAAGTTCCATGATGATACATTGAGCCTTGCAGACCAGGCTCATTTGGCTAATGGGGCAGTAGTTCCCGGGGTTCATGGTGGCTCCCCCTTTGTGGAGTGGGATAACCATCACTGTGCACCATTCAGTGGGCACAAAGCCTGAGGCGAGGTTATGATTGAACATGGTGCTTAGGTGGGGTGCCAGTTCATTCTGTAGTTCATGTAGAACACACCCTGGGATGTTGTGAGGTCCCATGGATGCTGTGTTCTTGGCTTTGGAGAGTGTGGTTTTTACCTGTGCAGCCGTGATTACAGGAATTTTGAATTCTTCCAGTATAGAGATGTGCCCTTTAGGGGTTGGGGGGGTGGTAAAGTTAACACTGAACCTATCTGCCAGGATGGTGGCAATATCAGTTGGTTCTGTATATTTAGTGCCATTGTGCTGTAACTCAGAGCAGATCTGAGTGTTGCCATTGAGATTCTTGACATAGCTATAGAATGCTTTGTGGTTGTCTTTAGAATCAGTGGCGATTTTGTTTTCATAACTAGCTTTGGAGGATTTTATGAGGAATCTCTGTTTCTTACTGAGGCTGACCAGGGAGTTCTTCCAGTCATGGGATTTTACTCTTTTTTTGCAACAGTTTCTTTCTTCTGTTGTAGAGTTTATTTATGGCAGGGGGCCACCAGATTGCCTTCCTTTTTTTGGAGGATAGTATCTTGGTTCTGTTAGAGATAGCATGATACATGCACTCATGTAAGTGCTTATAAAGTGCATTTGTGTAGGATTCAGCAGTTGTACCTCTATTGTCGATCTGCATGGGTGTCATGAAGTTTGCCACTTCTGTCTTAAGAAGCATGAAGTTGGCTTTGGAGAAATTGTTTACGGTGGTTTCCCTAATGGGGGGTGGGGGTGGGATTTCTAGGCTGATTAGCTTGTGGTCGGGTATGACCAGCAAGGAATTGACCTCTGGTGTAGAACACTGGTCACCCATGTTAGTAATGACCAGGACTAAGATATTGTTGCCCCTGGTGGAAGTGTGGATAGGTTGATCCAAGGCATTGGAATTTATGAATTCCAGAAAACATTGAGCAAAAGCATTGGTACATGAGTAGTTTTCCCAGTTAATGGTTGGGTAATTGAAATCACCTATTATTAGGGTGTTGGGTTGTACCCTAATATTTTCCAGTGTATCAAGAAATGAGGAGTGATAGTCCTGGGGCATGGTGAGGGATCTGTAGCAAGTTACAATTTGGATTGTGGTCTTGCCCAGAATTAGTTACACTTAGATAATCTCAGATGCATTATGCTGAGCAACTAGCCTGGAGGAGTGGATATCCTTAATGAATATGGACATGCCTCCATCTTTAGTGTTTTGGTCCAGGTTAGGTGGCCGAAAGGTGTTACATGAATTATAGCTTGGTAATGCAGGGGTGCTCTCTGGAGCCTTGAACCAGGTCTCAGTTACTGCACAGATATCGATGTTCTCCAATTGTAGGAGTGCCCCGAGAGAGTGCATTTTGAGGTTTAGACTTCTAGAATTGAGTAGCATTACCCTCAGATTTTGCATGTTTGTGTCTGTCACTTTGGTGATTTTGTCATTTGAACCTTGCCTAAAAAATGCACTATAGGGTTGGCAAGAGCCTTAGCCAGTAATCTAAATCCCAGGTGCAGACCATCTATGGCAAAGCATCGTGGTTTGTCGATCATGTCATCCCAGGCTGACAGGTACTGGATCCCCTTTGAATGACACCAGAAGCTTATCCAATTGTTGAAGTCAATCATTTTGTCCTTATACTGTGATATCATTCTTTGTGAAGGCAGGCTGCTGCTCAGGGCTAAGGTCATACCTGCCTGGGCCACATGATCTGAGAGCTCTTCCATGTCTCTTTTCATGTAGTCCAGAAAGGTATGTCTGAAGTCATTCACTCCAGCATGAACAATGACAGAGTCGCATTTGTACTTTTTGTGGAGTGACTTGAGCGCATGCGTTATGTGGCGGATTCTGGCACCTGACAGGCAGCTGACCGTAACTTTCTCCTTGTACAGTCTGATAAGTGGGACATCAGTGTGTCTGACTATAGGGTCACCTATGACTAAAGTGTTTGGTACATTGTCTTGCCTTAGGAGCTGTTTTTGGGTGGCACACTGCTGTTGTGAGCTATGTGTCACTTGGGTTGTGATTGGTGTTTGTTTGCATTTCAGCTTTGGAGGTCATCGTCGCTTGGGTAGGTTAATGTTAAGGGCCTCCGCATATGTGGATTTCATGTTGCTATGTGTGGGTGTTGATGGTGTGGGTTTTATAGGGCTATGTGTTGCTTGAGGTGTGGTGCAGATGTTTACCTTCTCCTCTTTACTATCTAGCACAGTCTTGGTTGGAGAGAGTTTTGCTTCCAGTTTGGCTATGTATGTGCATCTCTTGCAGGTTGAAGTGTTTAGTGGTAGGAAGAGAGGATTGTCTGTGTACATGAGGCAATTGCTGCATTGCCCCAATATGCCCAGATTCAACAGGTGGACAGGAGAAATCACCGGAAGCTGACCCTTGAACATGCTTGGTTATGTGCTTTTTAGTAAAGTGCAAGAGCTGTTTTTCCTTACCTTGGCAAGGTACTTTGCAGTTTTAGGTTGTTTAGTGCCTACGATTAATTCCCTTATTGACAGGGAGGATTTTAGTGCTTGTATTAATTTACAGCTTCTTAGTACTTTATAGCAGTTCTAGAGCAAGTGCTAATCACAGGGATTCAGAGTTTAGTGCTACTGTTGAAAACCAGCAAGTTCTAAGGGAAAATTTGAAGAACAGACTTTCTGGCACTGGGAATAGTTTAACCCCAGCCCCGCAGCACTGCGTGATGCGCTAACCCATGCAAACATGGGTTTTTAACTCAGAAACTTGAAAGGGATAGGAATTAGCCCAAAACAGCCAATAAGGTAACTTTTCAGAGCTGGCGACATTCCTCTTATGGCAGATAGGCTGCTCTAGTGCTTACCTCTCTCACTGATTAGCAGAAAGACCTTCCACTGGCACAACAAGGTCTGGACACTCAGAAAATACACTTAAGTTCTGAAACCTGCAGATCTGGGATCCAGACTATTCTAGTATAGGAAAGGGCGGGAAAACAGCAGTACAGAGAATATTTGTTTTGTTTTCTTTTCTTTAGGAATTATACAGTAAAAAGCAATTTAAACAGTAGCAATGCACAGAAAAGGCAGTCACACTTGAGTGGGACGCCTACAGAATCAAATGCAGTTTAAATTATAATACTTTAAGCAAAAAACAAGTGCACACACAGTAAAAACAATTTTAAACTGTAATGCAGCAATAAACAGCAGTAAAATGGCTTTTTAAGTGCGATTAGGCAAAAACAGCTAAGAGAAAGCCAAAAAAGTACTTAAATCAGAAAAACGTCTCTCCTTCTTGTTTCAGGTGTTGTAGAAGTCTGCAGGATGCCCAAACAGGATCCGCTGAGCTAAAACAAGTGCAAACCCATGCAAACTCGGGTTTTTAACTCAGAAACTTGAAAGGGATAGGAATTAGCCCAAAACAGCCAATAAGGTAACTTTTCAGAGCTGGAGACACTCCTCTTGTTGCAGATAGGCTGCTCTAGTGCTTACTACTCTCACTGATAAGCAGAAAGACCTCCCACTGGCGCAACAAGGTATGGACACTCAGAAAATACACTGAAGTCCTGAAACCAGCAGATCTGGGATCCAGACTATTCCAGTATAGGAAAGGGCAGGAAAACAGCAGTACAGAGAATATTTTTTGTTTTTTTTTCATTTTTTTTAAGGAATTAAACAGTAAAAAGTAATTTAACTGTAGCAATGAACAGAAAAGGCAGTCACACGTTAGTGGGACACCTACAAAATCAAATGCAGTTTAAATTATAATACTTTAAGCAAACAACAAGTGCACACATAGTAAAAACAATTTTAAACTGAAATGCAGCAACAAACAGCAGTAAAACGGCTTTTTAAAATGTGATTAGGCAAAAATGGCTAAGAGAAAGCCAAAAAAGTACTTAAATCAGCAAATGGATGGATTATATTTATCAACATTTAAATGTGCAGTTGAAAAGAAAAATGTTACAATTTATAGCAACTGAGATAGAAGAAAATGAATTGAAAGTGTTTTTTTCCAGCCTTATGTCAGGATATGCATGATATTAAAAAGTTGTGGATGACAGAAAAGTCTGGCCTGGAGTATTGAAAACTTATGTAACTTTAAAAACAGAAAATGACAAGTTAGAGCATATGCCTAATGTGAGCTTTAAGTACTGGGGCAGCCAAAAACATTAATCTAACATTGAGCAAAAAGAATTTGTGGCAGTGTGGAGAGTTTGGACCTTCTACAACAAAATATGTTAACCATACTCTAGGAAATGTGGAAGTGAGGAGCATTTTTGGTTTGATTGTCTACAAATTAATGAAGACAAAGTGAGGATAGTGAAGGAGGAGAACAAGTTTTAAGCAAGAAAGGGTAGAAGTGAATGATGAAAGGATGGGGTAGGGGTAGGGGTGAAGGTAAGAAAGTACAAGATTAAAATGTAGAAAAAGATGCATTAGATGAAATCTACAGACTAATGCATGAAAAAGAAAGACGTAGAGATGGAAAACATGTTTGGAGTATTAAAAACGGAAAAAGAGGAAAAGGGATACATGAGCTCTGAGTTAGAATAAAAGACACAAGGTCTGATTGGGGGAAGGGTGAGAAGGAGAAAAAGGAGGCCAATAGCTGAACTGAAAAAAAAATGCAGAAAGTGAAATGATTAATATAATTATAATATAACTCAATGTGAATAGCATGAAAAGTGATGCCAGAAGAATGATGGTGTTTGAATGGTGTGATGAAACAGATGCAGAGGTAGTTTGTTTACTTTATATAAGATATATAGATAAAAGGAAACCAATGGAATTTGAGATGATGTGGAAAAGTGGCGTAGACTATAGGAGGGATACATGGCCAGTTACTGCAGTATTACTAAAATATAGAGATTAAATATTAAATATAATGGTGGTGGTAGCAGGCAGAGTTTTAGTGTGTGATGTAAGAAAGAGGCAGCAGCTGTTTAATATGTGTACACAACTATAACTGGAAAAAATGTTTAAGAAAATTCAAAATTTTGTGATAGCAAAATGTCTGTTATCATGGTTGCAGATTTTTATTGTAATTTAAGAAAGGTGAGAGAGAAAATAGATGTAAAAATGATGAAAGAAGCTATAAATAATGGTGGGTTAAGAATAGGTAAAGGGAGAAAATATACTTACAACTGGGGGTTACTTAAAAAAGCTACTGATTATATTTTTACAGATGACATAAAAGAAATAAAATATGGAATTAAAGAGCAGAGTTTTCAGATCATAGGGCTGTATGAGCAATAGTAGGAATGAATGAAAATAAAATAAAAGAAGAAAAAGGGTTACAAAGACTGACAGCAAAACTACAGGAATGGAATGTATTAAAAAAAGAAGGCAACTGTGAAAAATCATATAGCAATGAAGGCATTTTATGGCAGGCTGACAAAGTGGTGGGTGCTGTATAAAGAAAAGCTTAAAAATATATACTGAAAATTAGAGAGAGAACAACAGAAGAAAGAAAAGATGATATATAATACTCAACATTGTGAAAGAATAGTACAGGAAAGGTCAGGTAAAATGTATTTATTTATTTTATTTTATTTTAACATTTGTTGACTGGCTTAGTCTGACTGGGAAAAAGTCCTTTTTCTGTAGAGACCCAGGAAAAAAAGCTCCAGCAATATTTTGTAAAGAGTTACAACTATAACATCAAGTGACAGGCAATTTGTTAAACAGGTACAGCTATAACATCAAGTGACAGGCAGTATGAATATAATTAATTATAATCAGATTGTTAGAGTAGAAAACAGTATAGTATAGAAAGGAACAAATGTGACAAATATATAAGCCAAAACTAAAACTTTTGGCATAAAAGATTTGAATGAGATTTAGAGTCACATACAGAGGTGGATCAGCACAATAGTAAAAGAATGTGCTTTACATTGGGTTGTTGCATGTGGAAGTCCTAGAATTACGCAGCTGTTTCAGTGATTGTTTGAAGTAGTTAGAATTGGGTATTGTTTTTAGGGACAGAGTCGGTTTATTCTATCATTTAGCAACTGAGAAGCAATAGAGCTGTTTGCCTATGATTTTTTTTTTTGTTTGGTTTTTTTTTTTTTTTTTGGTTTGTGCATCTCTATGAGGTATTGGTCTAAACTTCAAAATGGGCATTTAAGAGTGGAAGGTGTTATAAGAAAAGAGATAGCTGAGCAGGAGGTAGGTTTGCAGAGGATGGATTGAGTGAAGTGCATTTGGGGAGGAGGAGTTGTTCATGGAATTCTAATCACTGAAGGCTTTTTTTTTAAAAAATAGGCAGTGGAAGGAGTGATGGAGTAAGTTTGTGGCAAATCTTACAATCTTATTGTGTGTGAGTTCAAGCTTGGTCAAAAGATTAGTTTGTAGGTTTGTGAGGATAGGGACACATAGAGTAGGCTATGCAGAAGGTAGGCTTGGGCTAGAGTGAGTTTAGACTCGTTAGTGAGGTATTTTTTGTTCCTATACAGTAACCCTAATTTTTGGTGTGTTTTTTTTATAGCTTATTGTGTGTGGATGTCCGATTTTAATTGGTCATCAAATGACTCCTCCTAGTAATCTAGTGTCAGGTTCTGTTAGTGTGAGACAGGGATTTTGGGAGGAATAAGAGGAGCTTTTGGGGGGGGGATTCTGCAGGAGTTGTTTGTTAGTTAACCATCTTTCAACAGAGTGGAAAGAATCTTGCGGGATGGTGAGAAGCTGTGAGAGATTGTCAGAGTTGATGGTAGAGTTGTCTGCATAATGTATTAGTGTGTAGTGGGGAACAGATGTGTAGAGGTTATTAGGGAAAATGTTAAAAAGTAAAGGTCCAAGAATGGTTTGGACTGAGAGGAAAGGGGAGAGGCTAGTGTGTCATCTGAATGACTGAAGCCTGTTAGTGAGGTAGGTAGAGAACCAGGAGATAGTTGAATTGGAGAGGTTGAGGTCTGAGAGTTTAATCAGAAGCTTGTTATGATAGATGGTATCAAAGGGCTTAGAGATGTCAAGGAACAGGCAAGAGGTGAGTCTGTTGTTGTCTCAGATTCTGGTGGTGGTTTGAAAGATAGTAGAGCAGTGGCTGTGCTGTGGTGGGCTAATGTCATGTTAAGTGGGTGTTCGTAGATTTTCTTGTAGGAGATATTCTAGTAGTTGTTTATGTATACACTTCTCCAGTATTTTTGATAGGGGAGACAGAATGACTATAGGTCTGAAACTAGAGGGGTCAGTGTAGTGCCCTCTTTTGTCTATGGCTATGGTATAGAACTTCTTCCATATGTCAAGGACTATGGACTCTTGAATAGATCTGCTGATTAATATGCAGATCAGGTAAGCAATAGAGTTCACAGCCAGTTTTAGGAAGATGGGGGATAGATTATCCATGGAAGGTGAGCAAGCTTTGAAGTTCTTGAGGAGAGATTTTTATATACGCAATGGGGACAGGTTTAAATGAGAAGGAGGTTGGGAGGATAGATGGAGAGAGAGAGAGAGAGATGGGTTGTGTTATGTTTAGAGTTGTCATTTAGAGTAAGTTTTTTGATGCTACTGATGAAGTAGGAATTAATGAAAGTGGTTGCGTAAATGTCAGAGCTATTGGGGTAAGGGTTGGGTGAAGAGGAATTGCCAGAGTTAAGTAATTTGTTGACTGAGTTCCAGAAATTTTGGAGATTTGAAGGGGAGTCAGGTAGTGGCTTCTGGTATTTTTTCTTGTCATCGTTAGCATGTTTTTTGGTTAAATTGCTGAGTTCTCTGTATTTATGGAGGTAGGTTGGGGATTTTGTTTTTAGTCAGTTTTTACAAGTGTTGTCTCTCTTTAATATAAGAGAGCAAGTAGATTGTCTAAACCAGGGAGTGTATTTAGATTTCGTCCTTATTTTCCTGACTGGAGTTACAGAGTTCAGTGTGTCAAGGGATATGCTACCGGATTTTAGAGTAGCTTCTTCTAGGGAGAGATGATGGAGGAAAGACCAGTTGATTGAGGAGAGAGTTTAGTTAAAGGTATCCAGGTTGAAATTAGAGAGTCTGTGGCATTCTATGAAATGGTGAGATTTTCAGTAGTGGAGAATGCGTCTTTGGATAAAGCTGGGGAGGTGATCACGTAGGGTTTTGAGTAATGTACATGGGTTGTGATATAGATTGAGCTTGGTTGTAAGTATACAGTTTAGTGTGGAGCTGTTGTTAGCATGTTTGCTCAGATGGGTTGAGGTATTGATTAGTTGTGTGAAGTCATAGAGGTTCATGCTGTGGTTCAGGGGGTCAGAGGATATTATGTCCCAGTCGATGTTAACATCACTTGGTATTAAAGTTTCATATAAATTGGTTGAAAGATCCAGCCGAGAAAGTGTTCAAGGGTAGGGATATTAATGGATGCTATGGCTATTTTTTTATAATTGTTAATTTTGCAGTTAACTATAAAAATTTATGTGGGATGAAAATTGGAAAGTGAGATTGATAAAGGGGAGAGGGAGAGTTGTTCAGTGTACATAATAGCTACTCCACCACATTTTTTGAGAATCTGTGTAATGATTTCTGAGTCAGACATATGGGGTTTTAGCCAGGTTTCAGAGAGACTAAGTATGTCAAGAGAGTGAAGGGAATTCCAAGAGTGATGTTTGGTGATAGTTTGTATGTCTAGGAATAATATGTTTAGGTTTTTGGTGGCTGGTGGAAGATGGTGGTGGTTGATTGGTAGAAGATGAGGTGTGAGGAGAGAGGGAGGTGGGGTAAGGGGGAGGTAGCTCCAGGGCTGCAGTGTATAGCTCCAGAGAGTAGTAGATTAAGGGTGGGCAGATTTAGTGGGGATGTGTTGGGGTTGTAATAGTAGAATTTGGGTTTTATTTTGAGGGACAGTGAGGGGAGTATAGATATTTTGATTTTGCAAAGGTGTGTGTTAGAGTAGTTGAATAGTGAGTTGGAGATGAAAGAGTGAGCAGTAGTGACATTTTTAGTTGGTAGGAAAGAGTAGGAGTAAGTTTGGTGTAGTAGAGGTTATTGTGGTATGAAGTAGATATAGAAAGGAGTAGAAGTATAGGAATTATAAAGAAAATTAATAACATAGTAGAGGATGTGGGAAGTGATAGGTTTAATGGAAGAGTGAGAAGGTTGGTGGAGGTGTTTTGTATGGCGGAAGGGATGAGAATGTAATTACCAGTTTAATGTATTGCAATGAATATTTTTTTAGGTAGGGAGGGGAGGTTGGAGTACAAGGAATATAATAATATGAAGGAGGATTAGTTTGTTTACAGTGGGAATGCCTAGAGTAGTGGGTATGTTGGTGTAATGGAGGATGTTAGACTGGAAGTTTGGAGATCCTGGAGGGTGTAGTTAATGTGGGTAAAGTATAAATTTAGTGTATGCAGAGGTGGGTGGGAATTGGGGGTAGAGAATGGGAGCAGAGGGAGCCCGAGCGTAGTGAAGGTGAATGGAACAAATATAAACCAGGCAAACAATGTACTGCAGTTACAACTAATGTGCACTACAGTTGCAACTAAAGAAAAAAAATGTGTCTGTCTAGTAAATCCTTTTCCTTATTAGTGTTAGCAGTGGGATGTTACTTCCCAGGATCTTATAATCTGAAATTTATAGTTTTGAGTGCATGGAAAGTTTCATTTAGTTCTAAATGGAGAGGTACAAATTTGTCCTCTCTATTCCTGTTATTTTTTGGGGGGAAGGGGGGGGAGACAAAGAGTACATCATCCCCAGCCAGTGTGCGAGCCAAGAGCACTACAGTTAGGCAGTTAAGATTAGCTGTAGCGAAAAACATGCATAGCTTGCTCCTCAGTTATTGCCACAGTTCAACAGTGATTAGTTTTCATACATATTCATGCAGTGTGTTGGGTTCTGAGGAAAGCTCAATGATGTGGAAGAGCTCTGTTGTGAGGAAGGGAGGCAATACCTTGTAGTGACTGTAATTAGGGGAGCATAAGTTCTGAAGTTCAGAAGAAGGAAAGAAATTATATGAATATAATGAAGAAAAATAGAAAGAATGTTATTAAGACAAAATTGTTATTTGAAAGGTAGAAAATATACAAAATTCCAGTTGTTGGGTAAGAAATTAAGATGTAATGAGAGAAATGAATTTAATGAAGGATGAAAAAGGCAGTTAGAACATAAACAAGAGGAAATTACTGTTATAATTGAAATGTATGTATAGAATATGTATAAGAAGAAAATGGCAAGCGGTGTGTGGAAAGTAAATAAGATAAAAAAGGAGGTAGTTGAAGAAATGAGAAAAAAACTGAGAGGAAAGAATTAGAGGATGCTATAAAAAAAAGGTCAAGAAGAATCTACACCAGGTCCAGATGGATTAGAGTACAGTTTTTAGAAAGAAATATCAGGTGAGGAAAAAGAATGAAATATTGAATGAATGGATGCAGAAAGGTATAAAAGAAGCAATTTGAAAGGGGGTTATATCATTTATTTGGAAAAAGGAGGAAAGGGAAGAAAACTAGAGACCAATTATGTTTGAAAATACTGATTATAAAATATGTTTTAAGATTATTCAAAAAGGAATGATGAATGTAATGAAAGAAAAATAGATAAAGAGGTTTATGGGGTTAAATGAAAAAGAGTAAATGAAATAGTAATGATGATTAAAGAAGTTGTTGAGTGTATCTATAAGGAGGAAGGAGAAGGAAAATTAAAAGATGTGATGTGACTAAGGCATTTGATAGAATTACTCATAACAGAACAAACAATGTGCAATAGCTGTAACCACAGAGATAGCAAACTTACTAGCATATAAGTTTGGTGAAAAATTCACTCCTTTATCCCCGCCTAACCTATCACAAAACTTACCCCAAACTTCTCCCCACCCTACATATCTGAAGAGCAGGTCCTCAAAGCCTTGTCCAAGACAAAAAACACAGCATCTGTGGGACCAGATGACATCCCAATCTGTCTTCTAAACAGGCTAAAACATAAACTAGTATCATCATGAGGTAACGATTTCAATCATAGCCTAACCATAGGCTTTGTTCCTGCAGAATGGAGAAAACAGTACCCCTCCACAAAGGTAGCCTGGCAGCAGACCCAGGGAATTACAGACCCATAAGCCTGACCAGTCTCATCTGTAAGGCCATAGAATGTATCATTATGGATCTCATAAATAAAGACATAGGCAACCTCCAGACTATGGATCCTACTCAATTCAGCTTTGTCAAGGGCAGATCCTGCCTGTTAAATCTGGACTTCTTTGAAAATGTGACCAGGGCTATTGATATGAGACCTATGCATGAAGGCATTTTATGGCAGGCTGACAAAGTCTTTTGACTCAATCCGACATTCAGGCTTTACCGATCAGTTTAGCAAACTGAATGTAACCCTCATCATTGTAAGATGGGTTGCCAACTGGCTCACAAACCTGACACACATTATCAAAGTAGGTGTCTCTACATCAACCAGTAGACCTGTTACCAGCGGGGTGCAACAGGGTTCAAGGCTGGGCATCTACTGTTTGGTATAGACTTCTCAAAAATTCAGGTCAAATCTAAGGGGCTGTAGCTCACCAAGTTTGCAGATGACTGCAAACTAGGTGCAATTATTGAATCCCCAAATTATGTCAGTATACTCTAGGAGGGTCTCATGCAGAACACTGACTGTTGTATTAGTCACGGTCTCAAACTGAATGCAAAGAAGTACATAATTCCCTTTGGCACAACCAATATCCCTTCACACTATCAAATGAACAAAAATACTCTAAGTACCCATGGAGTGGTAAAGGACCTGGGCTGTCAAGCTGACTGCAACCTTAACTTCAACCACCATGTGTCTACTGTAGTAAGGAAGGCTTTCTACATAGCCCACTAGATTAGGAAAGGCATTGCCTCTAGAGCAAAAGAGTTATAACCCCTCTATACTCGGCACTAATCCAGCCCATAATTGAGTATAATACTCCATTTGGCAGGTACCATACAAAGCACCTGCAGCAACTGGAGATACTTCAGAGATTTCTAACAAAGAAGATCAAGTGGCCCCAGCATATGCCTTACACGGACCGACTAAAGTCTCTGTCACTCCATATAGACTTCTTAGGGGAGACTAATGTCTGGCCTACAGACCAATCCAAGACCCAAACCCAGTGACCTTGCTGCATGTCAGTAAATCAAACAGGACTAGGGTTACCCATTCCAGGGACCTAAATGTGGCCTGCAAGTTAAATAGGACATGCTGGCAGGACAGATTTGTCTTCCAGTGACTGCCGCATCTTTGGAACAGGCTTACAATTCATGTGAAACAGAGCACCTCTATGACACTGTTCATGAGGATCCTGGATGAGTGGATGGGGCACCATAAATTCTTACTGGGGATAATGCTGACAACTCTCCTGGACATAGGCAGTTATCGCTAAATGCAATCTTTTGTACTGACTAGCATTTTCATGGTATTACATTGGGATGAAATGGCTAACCTTAAAAGGACCTCCGGTTTGATAGCCTAGTAATCCCTATGATCCCATGATTAAAGAGACTTTGCAAAATTGGTTTTAGGACTGTAAGAAAATGAAGGTTTTTGGACATTATTCAATAATGTTTTGACTGGAAAGTATTTAAAACATTGATATGAATATGCTGTTGTATGGGAAATATAAGGTTAGGATTGAAAAAAACTGAAAAACTGAAAAAACATTTAATTCATTGTTAGTTGGTGTTTATGGAAAAGAAGATGTGAATAATTACTGTATAATGGAAAGTAAAGATGATGAGGAAGTAATGTGTGTGTGATGGCCGTGCCCTGGTACAGCAATCAAGGAGCCTCAATCCTCACCACTAACACCAGGGAGGGCATCTCATATAAGAGGAAAGGATAACAAATACACACAGTAAAGTACAATTTCCCTTAAGTGCACACAGATATCTCAGTCAGTCTGGGGCTGGTTGCTCCCTTGCTCCTCAGGTCCCCAATAACGCTCCCCACTGGCACAGCTATATGGTCCAGATCTCAGCCTAGCTGGCAAGCTAACCTCCAGTACCCTCTCTGTCCCACCAGTGCTTCATGTCCTTGCCTAGGTAGCTGACACACCACACACACTTTGAGATAACTATTTATACAACTTCACAGACACTCCTGGGAAAGGCTGACACAGATTGTCCAGCTGTGCCCCTTTACCCAGCATATACGGTAGTAATTTCTGCCACCACCAGCTAATACTTATCAGCTACCCAAAGGCCATTAATTACTGTGCAATATTATTATCCAATTGCTAATGTGACTAAACAGTCTTAAGGCTTATTAGAGTGACCTTGTACAATAAACTATATAATTATGCAATGTATTCTAGAGCTTACTTACTTCTACACAAACCAGCCACATGTAAAAGGTTTTAAATATTTAATAATAAATAATTAAAAACACAATGCAATACTACTACACCACAGTGATATCTAAGAGTTCAGAGATCACACAGAAACTTAAAACAATACAGTAGGAAAGTTCTGATATAACAGAAGCACACTTGTCTAACTTCCTTCTAAGTTCCTAGCTGTTACTACAAGAAAACATACTTTTAAGACACTACTTACATAAGACAACAAGCAGAGTGCTGATAAGTTGGATATCAAGATCAAAATGCTCACAGTCTCTCTCTGCACAATAGTTTTTAAACTCACTAACAAACAGCTCTACTAGGCCCTCCCAAATTACACCATTTTGACACTTAGGTTTTCCCAGTATACACATTACATAATTTTGACACATAGTCTGGAGTTCCCAGACCAACCAACTACATTATTTAGCAATCTAACACCTGCTCAGGAAACTTCAACAATAAGACATTTCACAAGTACACTCTAGCAATTATTCCTTAAGTTAAGGCAATAGAAATAATGTGTTCAGCCAGCCACTTCGGCACCACTATCTAGATAATTTTAACTTCAAAGAACATTTGAAATGCTTGGCTTAGTTTTCCTTACAGCAGATGGCAATGTTGCAACAATCCTGAAGTTCACATTTTCCAGTGTTTTTTTTTTTCATTTAAGAAACAAGGCTGTATTTTACCTTTATATTTACAAATGATATAATTATGTATCGAATTCTGTTTGACTAGGCTGGCAGCCTTCACCCATCTTCTCCCATCTTCCCCCAATCTTCACAGTGTGATATAAAGAAATGATATTGGTAGAAAGGAAGGGAGGGATGAAATTGGTTTTACATGTATTTAGGAAGATAAACATGTAAAGTGCTTTATTATGATGTATAAAGTATGATATCACATGGAAATATAATGAATGTGTAAATAATGAAAGAAAAATGGGAAAATGTTTATATAATAAAGTAACTCCATTTGATAAGTACTGTGGGATATTTTACATTAATCTGAGCTACCAACTTCACCAGCAGATGGTATCTTGATTTAACATCTCATCAAAGGGATGATACACTAGGGAGTGAAGCAGCACCACTACTATTCCCAGTGATGTACTTTAGTGACAAAATCCATCTAAGTTCTGTGGGAATACAACCCACAGCCTTTTGCACAAAAGGTGAGTGTGCCACCTAACCCTGAGATGCTGGCAAATAATGATTTGTGTGGGAGACCTTCTTCTATTAATGTCTAATGCCACAGCTGAAAATCTGCAAATAAAGCTACAGACTGAATTCACAATGCTGTACTACTACCTATGTGAAAAAAGCTGTCAACCAACCCTTACAAAGATCAGCATTTCTGACTTTCATCACATGGCAAAAACTATTTAATGACTTACCATTTTACCTTATGGATCCACTTAAGTACAAGATCAGGTTCCTCAGCAAAAGTGTCTAGACCTTACTTTATTTATTTATGCATTTATGCTTTGTTGACTGGGTTAGTGACCCTAGGCAAGTAGCTCTTTTTCATGGGCAATCTGAGGTTGTATTTATACTACTGGGGGAAATTTGGCCAAGGTAACTTCCTCAACCTGTGGTCGGCACTCATGGTGTTAGTGTACATGAGTACATATGCATGGCCCATTCCTAGTACGAAGATGGCTAGAATTATGATGCATGACATGGAAAATCAACAGAAGGAAGTGGAGGTGAATTCCAGCTCAGAAAAGCAAGTAATGCAGAGGTTGAAGACTCAGAGGAACTTTTCAAAAAAGGCTGTTTCATTGGACTGAGGAGATAATTGCAGAAGAGTATGTTGTTACAACCCTCCAACTGGGATTTACTGCAAGAAATTACAAAGCAAAGTGAACCAGAGCATGAGATTTCATGAGGGGACTTCTTCTTTCGGCTTTTTCCCAGTTAGGGGTTGCCAGAGCGGATCACCTGTCCGCTCATGATTGGCAGTGGAGTTTTACAGTGTTGAGTTGCGAGCCCGACGCCCAACCTTCCACAGAAGGCACACACTTGCATGCACTCACCCACACCTAGGGCCAATCTAGAGTGTCCAATCCACCTACAGCATGTCTTTTGGATGTGGGAGGAAACCAGAACACCCGGAGGAGACCCATGCAACCACAGGGAGGACATGCATACTCCACACAGAAGGCACCCCAGCCAAGGATCGAATCAGAGAACCTCTTGCTGTGAGGCAGCAACACTGACCGCTGCACCACCGTGAGTGCCCTATGAGATTTCATGAGGAGACATAATGGAGAAAATAAATGAAGGAGATATAAAAGTGATGTTAGAAGGAGGCAGCAGAAAGATACTGAAAATGTACACAGAGACAGTAGCAGCTACATGAAAAGGAGTGAAAGGAAAAAGAAAAGAGGACAATATAAAACAAAAATTTGTGATAAGAATACAAAGCAAAATATATCAGAAGTTGAACAGATACGATGTATGGGACAATATAATTTTACCTTTGGATGTAAAACACAGGAGGTAAGAGCATTTATTATGATTAACAAAGAGACATTTTGTTACATTTTCTTTGAGCCTATACAAGGTATGGAGAGATTTTTGTGTGAATATGAAAAAAAGAGAAAACAACAATTTATTATTTATTTGACATTTGTTTACCAGGGTGTTCTGACTGGGTCTACACAACCCATTTTCAGCAGAGTGTCAGGGATAAAAGCTCCGTATACAGTATAATACAAATACAGTATAATACAATATAATACAAATGACATTAAAGATACTATACAAAAATATGTTGAAATAAACAAACTGTATTACAAGATGTTACAATATATACAACACATCTAGACAATTCTGTAGAGTTAAAACATTATAGACAATAATAGTCACTCTCACCATACATGATGTAGATAGTGTCCAAAAAATAGTACGTAGGTAGTGCACTGTGTGACACTGACTGTTATAATACATGAAAAATAGAATGTTAGTTTCAGTTAAGAAAATAATAGCCAGAAAGTTAGTGATGCAGAAAGATAGTGAGAGAGTTAAGAAGAATAAAGCAATACAGCCTAAGCAGTAGCTTAAGTATATGCTACAGAAACAGTGAAGGAGTTAGGAGCACCTTAGGATCTTGAAGACTGTGAGGGATTGAAATGTGACAGAAGAGGAGGATGAGATTAGTGTGGAATTAGAGGAAAAGCTAGCTTTATACAGGAGCAGAGCCATGAATTTTTGAGATGCTTTTTTAAAGAGGATTTGAAATGAGTTAGGCCAGGCATAGAGCTGGTAGCTAGAGGTAGTGAATTTAAAAGTATAGAGACAGATTATAAATACAGAGAGTGATCTGGTTTTCTTGTAGGTTTTGAGGTAGCTAAGAGATTTTTGTCGTCTGATCATAGGAATATATTTGGTGTGTAAGGTGTGGCTAGATTGGCTAGTGTATGGCAGGCAGTAGGCTTGAAAATAAGGTTGTGCAAGGTGGATAACTGAATAAAGGCAAGTTGGTTGGGGAGTTCAAGCCAGTTTAAATCTAGTAGTGGTTTACAGTGGTATGTGTGATATTTAGAGTTTGTTGTAGCACTTTTTCATCTTGTTTAGCGTAGAAGTTAGTTAGGATAGGGGCACCATAAAGAAGGGAGGGAAGGAAAAATGTTTTTGCAAGGATAGTTTTGGTTGCTGCAGTAAAGAAATGTTTGTTTCTAAATTAGAGTCCCAGTTTTTGATGAGTTTTCTTTATATTTTTCTGCATGTGGGGGTCAACTGAAAGTTTATTGTCAATGATAACTCCTAGAAGTTTGATTTCATGCACTATTTCTATGACAAAGTTGTCAGATGCAAGGATCTTAAAATGACCAGTGACAGGCAAGGTATTTTGGGATGAAAGAGTACTAGTTTCATCTTCTTTGGATTAAGAAACAGTTGGGCATTTCTTATCCAGGATTCGATTGCAGTAAAGGAGTGTTGAGTTTTTGAAAGTAGTTCTGGTAGTGATTGAGCAGTACAGATTATGGTGGAATCATCAGCATATTGAATGTGGGTCCCAGGGTGTGAGGCAGTGTAAAGGTTGTTTGTGAAAATGTTGAAGAGTAGGTGTCCTAGGAAGGAGCGTTGAGGGACTCCAGTAGGATTGTGGAGAAAGGGTAAGAGTTTATTGCACCATTTCACTGCTTGTTTATGATCCTTGAGGTAGCTCTGAAACCATTTTACTGTGTTATATTAGAAGCCTAAGTTAGACAGTGTGTTCAATAGTACAAGGTAAGACACTGTGTCAAAGTTCTTGGAGATATCAAGGAATACATATGCTGTATAGCATCCTGCATCTATGGCCTTGTTCATGGTGTCTGTGAAAAATTTACAAGGCTGTAGCTGTGCTGTGGCTGGGTTGGAAGCCATGTTGGGTTTTGGTTAAAAGATGGTTTTGCAATAGATATTGCATTACTTGCTGATTATTGCATGCTTATTGCATTACTATGATGATTGCATGATGATTGTATTGCATTACAATCCTTGTAATGAATATATAATAAAAGCATTTTTTTTCAGGCAACTATAAAGAAAGTTCATATACAGTTCTGAACCAAAGCAGAGACATTAAAAGAGAATTTAAAAATATATGTAAAGAAATAATAGACATTTCAAATGTTTATGGTACTAGAGGTTTATGGACTGGGGTATGGGATTGCAATGTCATTCTGAGAATGGAAATGGAAAAAAAATTGTAAATATTCTGAGTATTATAAATGTTGATGGTAACAGGGGTGTGTAAATACTGGGGACAACCAAAGACATGTTATTCTTGTGGGAAAGAAGGACATTTAGTTAATAGTTGTGATAAAAAGAAATGTTTAATATATATATATATATATATATATATATATATATATATATATGATAAAACAGGGCATGAAGCAAAACATGTGTACTTGAATGTTATAAATATAAAAAAGGACATCTATCGATGGATTGTAAAGAGAATGAATTATGTGTTATAACGCAGAGTCAAGAGAAAGAACAAGAAAGGACTGAAGATTACATAGAAATACACGTATTTTTAGAGAAAATGAGATACTGAAATAAAAACAATGAAGGAGATGAATTAGAGGTAGTCTCAGAAGTTAGTAATAAGGAAGATATAAGTTAAAATGGTAAGAAAAAAGAAATTCCATTGGTAGAAGTGTAAAAGATAAAAAAAAGAAATTTTAAAGCCTTTAATATAAGCAATTAATACAAAGGAAGAGAAGAAAGTGAATGGATAAGAAATAATTTCTTATAAGAAATTAGTACAGAGTGGTATCCCCTAAACTAAGAAACATGGAAAGGAATAATTTGAATTCTTTCAATGAATGTCAATTGTATGAAAAATATTACGAGAATGATAGCAATTTTAGGATGGTGTAAGAATTGTGATGTTATTATTATTCTGGAGGACATAAGAATTTTGACACATGAAAGATTCAGACACAAAAAAGGGAGTGGGGAAATAATATGGAATAGGGAGAATGAGTAGTGTTCAGGAATAGTGGTTTTATGTTGAAGAGTCGTGAAAATTTTGGATGTTATATTAGTAAAAATGGGAAGATTAATAATTACAGATATAAGATGGCATGAAAAAGTATATAGAATCATTACTATATATCCTTATGTGATTAGTAAAGAAAGGGGGAATCTATTTCAGGAAATATTGGATTATGCATTTGTAAATATGTATATAATAATTACAGGAGATTTCAATTCTGAGTCATCTGAAATAGAAAGAAAAGAGGAAAAGGTGTAAAAAAAATGATGATAGTAGTAAAATATGGAAAAATGGCTATATGGAATAATAAAACATGGACTTACAGCTTAGGTAATTTAAAGTTTGAAATTCATTATTTTTCAGTATCAGAAGGAATATGTATAATGGAAGAAGAAACATTGCAACAGGTTTCTCAGATCATTTGGCAATAAGGTTGAAAACAATAATGAACATATAAAGACAGGAAAAGATATTAGAAGAATACATTAAATGAAAAAGGAAAGAAAGATATTAATCAGTTTTGGAAGGATCATATTACTATGAAAGCATGTCATGATAATTGGTCTGAATGGTGGATTTTCTTTAAAAGAAAATATATAAATAGTTATCTATTTTGGCAAAATAAAGAAAGAAATATGCTAAAACCCATAGAGATGTGATTAATATTTTAGAAAATAAACAATGAACAAGCATAGGAGTCTATCTAGTTCCAACCTCACCACTGCAAGTGTTGAGGGGAAAAAAACAGAGATGCTAGTGGTCTTAAAACTTTGTTGATGAACTCAGTCATAATAATTCCCAAAAAGCATGAAAACTAGGTAGTTTTCCAAAGCAACAAGCCATTATTCATCACAGCCAAATGATCCTCAGTAACAAAAATCAGAATTTTGTTTACACTGTTAAGCATATCACCTTTTATACACCTAGAAGTAGATGTGGAAAATATATGCATTGTTTAATTTTAAACCAGCCTGTTCAAGGCAAACAATATAAACAGGGTCATAAAAAGTCTAATTTAGAACAGCAAGCACCCACTCCCACACAATCCTACTATTTAGTTCAAACCAAATCCTAATTAAGGAATATACTACCTATCTATTTGCATCTCACATTACCAAATCAGGTAAAAAGAAAAGCATAACATACACACAAAAAGGCAGATATTTAACTAAAATTGCTTTCAGCTAACTAATGCAATAAAGCCTTCATCAGGTCTGTAACAAGACTAAAATCATATACATAGGTAGACAAGTAAAAAGAGTTAACTAGACTGATACAAACAAAAAAAATGCATAGCTATCTAACCATAAACATTATCTAACTAGAAAACTATACTGTAAAATGAGTTTATATCTGTCTAATATCTATGTATTAATGTATATAAAAACAAAATTATTTGTAGTTCAGAAAAACATATTTCAGAAAAAATTATTTTATTTACAGCTCAGAAAAAATTAAGAAAAAATGTCAATGCTTTGCAGTTAAAAACTGTCATGACAGTTTTTCTGTTGACAGCCCCCAAAACATGCTTATTCAATGAAAACCAGTAAAAAAAACACACAAATATAGTGGATGAAGTAAACTAGTAATGTATAAAAGTGTGCAGGTGTGTGAATGAGTGTGCATGAGCATGCATCAGTATGCTAAATGGGGGAATTATACCAATACTTCATGGTAATTGTAACAGTGGCATAAAAAAAATGTAAGCTTTGAATTTACCATTTAATCTCTGGTGTGATGCAGGATTGTACTAAATCTAATCAAACTAGAATTAAGGTTAAAGACATGTATACACATACTCCACATATTTTTATTTATTATACAAATGTAACTGCAGGATTCTGAGATCTGTTCTGGTTTGAAAAGAAGCAGTTTGCAGACAGCAAGGCTCAGTCATTTCTCAAAACTTTCACTTCAGTATGTCACACTTAGTGAATAGTTGTGTTTAACTACTGGGGGTAATCGTAATAATAAATGTTTGATTTTTGTTTTGATTTGTTTTTTGCTCAAATAAGTAATTAGAAAATAAGGAAATAAAGCTTGTGGTGTATCTGGAGAAAAAGCAATAGGAGAGTCTTCACTTTGTACATTTTAAGATTAAATTTAAATGGGATATAATCATCTGTGCCTCGCTTAATAAAGGAAGTACAGTGCTATGAGCAATGAATTATTATCATTACAATTATTTAGTGTCCTCAGTGTGATCATAACTGTTGCAATATAACCCATAGACCAAAAGTCTCAAACCTATGTATAAATACAGTTACTAAAATACATTCAGTATAACCAACAACTATATACCTGACAAAACAAATATTTGGCAATCAGTGTGAAGTAACAAAAGATACTGAGCGATAAGTGAATGACACTTTTCATAAATACCTATTTACAAAATTAAAAATAATGTGATCAAGATATCAAGGGCAGATGGTGTACATCTAAAAATATGCAAAGAAATCACATTCCAGAAATTTCCCAAGCAAACTGTGCAGTCATACAGTATTGTCACAATAGTCTAAGTCTCTTAGTATATTATAGAAATAAAATGATTGCCTGTGGCAACACACTGTCTTTGATCTGTTTTCAGACTAATCAAACCTGTGCAGGTAGCTTAGCATAGTACTGTTGGGAAGCCTAATTTAAATAACCCCTGCATCTTATAGCAAAAGGGATCTCTCTTCAGCAGCATGACTCAGTGGTCAGTTCTGTGGAGTCTCATGCAACTGCAGTAGTTTGTGGGGAAGTTATGTGTACTATAGGTTCCTACACTTCAAGTTCAGTTTGCTAACACAAACAGTTGGGGGAAGGTCTATGTCTCCTACATGTCAAGATCAGTTCTTTTAACTCAGACATAGTTTAGTAACGCAATTGAGAGAATACTGTAATACAAAAGGTATGAGTAGAGTAGTGAAGACACAACACATTTATTAGTCACACAGACACATACACCTCTTGCTAGGAGATAGCATATTAGAGTAGTGCATAGTACAGTTCTGGGTAAGTACATATACACGATTTGTGTGTGTGTGTGTGTGTGCGCGCGCACACGTGTGTATGTCTATTTGGGGTTATGCATGTCTTGTGCAGTGTATAAGACATGATTAAACGATTATCTTGGGATGCAGTACATATCATTACAGTGAATATGGCTGAATGACTTCTGATGCACCATTGAATATGGCTATTGTACTGCTGCTTTTCATTGTGGTGAAGTTTCTTGGCTGCGACACATTGTTCTGGCTACATTTTTCCATCGTTCATCCCATACTCCACCATTAAGAATCCAAGAACTATGATGCTTTCATTTGCATGCTATACACATACATTTATGAGTGTGACACAGTCCTAATGCTCTATTTATTGTGGTGACAAGGTTTAGGTCCCTAGAGCATGTATCTTGGAGGTGTTGGGATTTATTTAGGTGTAGCATGTCCAACAGCTCTGGGTTTGACATAGCTTTGTATGTTAGACAGAGATCACCTCAGAATAGGTGATATGCTATGGAGTAAAGCTGGAGTTTTTTGAGACGGTCAGCGTAGGGCATCTGTTTGAGTCCCATAATCCTCTTTGTGAGGTACTTCTCTGGCCTTTCCAGCTGTTGCAGATGTCTTGTGAGGTACATTCCAAAAGGGGCATTGTACTCAATAATGGGTCTAATGAGAGTTGAGTAGATGGGAACAATGACCTCTTTTTTCCTGGATGAGATCCCTTTTCTGATGAGGTGTGCCATGTAGAAGGGTTTCCTGACAATGGCGGCAATGTAATTATCAAAGGAGAGACTACTGTCCACCTGAGTCTCAAGGTCTCTTATCATACCTTTGGCGTTAAGTGGACTGCCACCTATGTGGTAGTTCATGGGTACAGCGTTTTTCCAAAGAGGATGGCAGTGAACTTTTTGGTATTGAGCTTGAGGCCATGGCTCTGACACCAGGCATCTGTCTCAGTGAGGACCTTCTGTAGAATGTCCACATCATTTGAGGACTCGACTATGGCAGCTAATTTGCAGTCATTTGCAAACTTCATCAGCCAGAGGCCCTCTGTGTTATCCCATACTTCAGAGAAGTAGATACCAAAGAGGAGAGGACCCAGGACTGAACCCTGTGGTACTCCACTTGTCACAGGATTGAAGTCAGATTTGGAGTCTGCAACTTTTATAATGTGGGTTTTGTTCTGTCTACAGTGAGCCAGTTGTAGGCCCATCTTGTGTCTTATGGATTTATACCCAGTTTAGTGAGTTTATCTTTATTTCCAGAACGGGGGATGGTGTTGAAGGCCTTGGCAAGGTCAAGATAGGCTGTGTGAACTGCCTTACCCTCATCTGTGGCCTTGATGACTGTTTCAAAGAAGTTGATCTGGTTCAGGAGGCATGATATGCCATTCACAGACCCAAACTGGGTGGGGTCCAGAGTTTGGAGGTTGCCAATGTCTTTGTTTATGAGTTCCATGATGATATGTTCCATGGCCTTGCAAACCAGGCTCATCAGGCTAATACGGCAATAGTTCCCATGGTCCGTGATGGCTCCCCCTTTGTGGAGTGGTATAACTGTTGCCGTGTGCCATTCAGAGGGTATAAAGCCTGATGTGAGGCTATGACTGAACATGGTGCTTAGGTGGTGGGGCCAGTTCGTTCTGAAATTCATGTAGAACGCAGCCTGGGATGTTGTCTGGTCCCATGGATGCTGTGTTCTTGGCTTTGTAGAGTGCAGTTTTTACCTGTGCACTTATGATTGCAGGGTCTCTGCATTCTTCTGGTGTAGATATGGGCCCTTTAGGGGGTGAGAGGGGGGTAAAATTAGCACTGAACCTATCAGCCATGATGTTGGTGAGATCAGTTTATTTTGTGAATTTTGTGCCATTGTGCTGTAACTCAGAGCAGATCTGGCTGTTGCCATTGAGATTCTTGACATAGCTATAGAATGCTTTGTGGTTGTCCTTGGAATCAGTGGCAATGTTGTTTTCATAGCTGGCTTTGGAGGATTTTATGAGGGATTACAGCTTCTTACTGAGGCTGACCAGGGAGCTCCTCCACTCATAAGATTTTACTCTCTTTTGCAACAGTTTCTTTCTTCTGTTGTAAAATTTGTTTATAGCAGGGGACCACCAGATTGGCATCCTTTTTTGGAGGATAGTGTCTTGCTCTTGTTGTGGATAGCATGATCCGTGCCCCAAGATGCCCAGATTCATCAGATAGACAGGAGAAAACACCGGGAGCTGTCCCTTGGACATGTCTGAATAAAAAAAATATGTTCCTCTAGACAAGTGAAGATAGTAAGTACAAGAGCTGTTTTCCTTTAGGCAAATGAGGATAGTAAGTACAAAAATTGTTTTCCTTTAGATAATCAGGAAGGTTGAGTGCTGTAGTAATTTATAGCTATATGGTGCTTGCAGCAAGTTTTTGAGCAACTGCTGAACTTGAAGAAGCAGATTCAAGTGCTAAAACTAAAAAACTGGCTAGTTCTAAGGGAAAAATTGAAGAGCAAAATTTATGGCGCTGGGGTTAGTTAAACCCTAGTTAAACGGTGCTGTGCGATGCACAAAACCACACAAACACAGGTTTTAAAACAGAAAGATGAAAGGGATGGAAATAGCTCAAAATGGCCAATAAAATTGTTTTTTATTAAAATTATTAAAATTATTAAATTATTAAAAATTATTAATTTGTCAAATGACTTTGACATGGTTAAGCACCACCTCCTCATAAACACACTTAAAAACCTGCCATTGGATGCTCTTGCCATACAGTGGTTCGAATCCTACTTAAATAACAGACAACAGGCTGTACTATGGGCAAATACCTTATCTTCCCGCCTCCCAGTTGCCATAAGTGTCCCTCAAGGCTCAGTATTGGGTCCTCTCCTCTTCTCCATCTTCACAAATGACCTCCATTCTGTAATTCCTCAAGCTACCTGTATCCAATATGCAGATGACTCCACACTTATATGGTCAGCAACTTCCTCATCAGAACTTCAGTCCCTAATCCAAAACACCATTAGCATAGTTGAAAATTGGCTTCTACACCCAAGTCTTATCTTGATCCCTAAAAAAACAAAAATGCTACTATACACCCCTACCCATAGAGCCTCCCCACTTAACTTTACTGTTACTTCTAGCAATGGAACTATAATATCTCCTGATCCTACTAAAAAACTACTTGGGGTACTTATTGATAATAACCTCACCTTTGAGCCTCATATTAAGAACACTATAAAATTAGTGAACAAAAAATGAGGTTCCCTCTACAGGATCAAAACCTTAATGACTTCACTAGCCAAGACAACTATAGCCCATACCCACCTTATCTCCACCCTACTATATTCCTCACCTATCTATACTAAATTATATAAAAGCAACCTGAATACATTGTCTACCTCCTGCAACAATATTGCCAGATTTGCAGCTGGGTCCTCCTATAGGACCCATCTTTGCATCAATCTGAATCAACTAGGCTGATTAGAATTGCCAAATCCAATACTTTTCAACCAACTAACAATAGTCCATAAGATCCTGTATCAACCTACAAATATACCAATACTCAATAGCCTAATCACCCCCTATAATAATCTCAAAACCCTACGCTCATCTAACAAATTACTAGTACAAATGGCTAAATCCAATAATTCAGCTGGTGACGCATTGTTCCCTAATACAGTGGATAAAACCTGGAACAGCCTCCCTAATTACCTATCCTCCCTAGCCTCAGCTAACCTATTTAAAAGCAAACTAAAACCCTACCTTAAATCACACTGGTTATGCCCCTGTGAACACCCAGACTAACTACCAAACCCTTCCCTCGACACCTATCTTCTTATGAGTATAATCTTGTGTCTTCTCTATTGATAATAAAGTTAATGTGACTATACAGCGGACTAATGTCCTGTACATATTTTGAATGATCTCTATTGATAATAAAGTTAATGTGACTATACAGCGGACTGATGTCCTGTGCATATTTTGAATGATCTCTATTGATAATAAAGTTAATGTGACTATACAGCGGACTAATGTCCTGTACATATTTTGAATGATCTCTATTGATAATAAAGTTAATGTGACTATACAGCGGACTAATGTCCTGTACATATTTTGAATGATCTCTATTGATAATAAAGTTAATGTGACTATACAGCAGACTAATGTCCTGTACATATTTTGAATGATCTCTATTGATAATAAAGTTAATGTGACTATACAGCGGACTAATGTCCGGTACATATTTTGAATGATCTCTATTGATAATAAAGTTAATGTGACTATACAGCGGACTAATGTCCTGTACATATTTTGAATGATCTCTATTGATAATAAAGTTAATGTGACTATACAGCGGACTAATGTCCTGTACATATTTTGAATGATTATCCATTGATAATAAAGTTAATGTGACTATACAGAGGACTAATGTCCTGTACATATTTTGAATGATCTCTATTGATAATAAAGTTAATGTGACTATACAGCGGACTAATGTCCTGTACATATTTTGAATGATCTCTATTCATAATAAAGTTAATGTGACTATACAGCGGACTAATGTCCTGTACATATTTTGAATGATCTCTATTGATAATAAAGTTAATGTGGCTATACAGCGGACTGATGTCCTGTACATATTTTGAATGATTATCCATTGATAATAAAGTTAATGTGACTATATAGAGGACTAATGTCCTGTACATATTTTGAATGATCTCTATTGATAATAAAGTTAATGTGACTATACAGCGGACTAATGTCCTGTACATATTTTGAATGATCTCTAATGATAATAAAGTTAATGTGACTATACAGCGGACTAATGTCCTGTACATATTTTGAATGATCTCTATTTATAATAAAGTTAATGTGACTATACAGCAGACTAATGTCCTGTACATATTTTGAATGATTATCCATTGATAATAACGTTAATGTGACTATACAGCAGACTAATGTCCTGTACATATGTTGAATGATCTCTATTGATAATAAAGTTAATGTGACTATACAGCAGACTAATGTCCTGTACATATTTTGAATGATCTCTATTGATAATAAAGTTAATGTGACTATACAGCGGACTAATGTCCTGTACATATGTTGAATGATCTCTATTGATAATAAAGTTAATGTGACTATACAGCGGACTAATGTCCTGTACATATTTTGAATGATCTCTATTGATAATAACGTTAATGTGACTATACAGCGGACTAATGTCCTGTACATATGTTGAATGATCTCTATTGATAATAAAGTTAATGTGACTATACAGCGGACTAATGTCCTGTACATATGTTGAATGATCTCTATTGATAATAAAGTTAATGTGACTATACAGCGGACTAATGTCCTGTACATATTTTGAATGATCTCTATTGATAATAAAGTTAATGTGACTATACAGCGGACTAATGTCCTGTACATATTTTGAATGATCTCTATTGATAATAACGTTAATGTGACTATACAGTGGACTAATGTCCTGTACATATGTTGAATGATTATCCATAGCCATCTTACACTAGGACTTCTGATGAGACTTTACAGAATAAGAGTGTCCTTGTACATACTTTGTATGAATATCCATTGCTGTTACACAATAGCATTTTTGTGTGACATTTGTGTGTGCGACTTTATAATTAATAGTGTCTTTGACATATTTTATCAGAAATATCTAAAACTGTTTGCATTTGGATTTTTCGTATTCAAATGCTAAATCCTATGAAATGTAATGTATGCCTAAGCTTTGTAATGTACCAAT
>NC_056737.1:1442116462-1442146462 GCF_019279795.1 Protopterus annectens
TGGTGGCTAGAGTTACTCAGGATCAAACCCTCTACCTTGGATACACATAGCAAGACCCTGAATTCCCTACCCACCACCACTTGTGAAAACTATTCAGATTTTTGCCTAATATTTGTGCTCTGTTCTTTTCCTCTTAAAATCTGTGGTTTTGTGGATTTTTGTAATCAGTGAAGGATTGAATTCACTTAATAATGACAGGCATTTGAATTTCAGGCTTCATATTCTTCTGAAAATACATGGTAACACAAAACCTTTTATTTTAGCAATTTTCTAAGTTTATAAGATCAGTATTTGAAAATTGTCCCTAATTTTGGGGCTATATTCCCCCATTATTGGCTTTGTACAGGTTTTTTTGTGCTAAGAGGTTGAGAGCTATGGTAAGAACTGAATTCACTGAATATGTTTGGGGGCTGTATTCCCCCATTATTGGCTTTGTTCAGGTGTTTGTGCTAAGATGTTGAGAGCTATGGTGAGAACTGAATTCACTAAATGATAACCATTTAAGTTTCAGTCTTCCTATCTTTCAAAAAGCAGCAGATTTGGCATAGTGAAATGTTGCTCTGACTGTAGTGCGTAGTGGCCTGGGTTCAAGACTTGGCAGTGAAATACATGGTAATAACAGCATTTTATTCTGGCAACTTTCCAAGATTATACAAGCAATGTTTAAAATGTGTCCCTGGTTTTTGGGCTTTTGTCCCCCCCCCCAATAAGTTTTGGCTTTTTTCCAGATTTCTTGTGCTGCAAAGTTGAGAGATACAGTTAAGCGTCCAGTGGATTTTACAAGGAGCTGAAAGCTTCAGGGGAAAAGAAGTTTAGTACTGCTTATGCTGTATCTGCTTGCATTATTAATAGCATAAAAGGTTGAATACTTGCTTTTGATGCAGAAGGCTATGGGTTCTACTCCCACAGTATTTAGATGCATTGCTGATACTGTACTATGTTGTACTTTTAAAGGGGGTGGATGCTGCAGTTCTGAAAATGTCCTCTTTAGCGGAAATACCTAGTAACTATGAACCTGTTATCAGTTTGTTATCCATTTTCTATTACAATATTACTAGCTTATTTTGTTAATGTAACATAGGCAATTTTTTTCCTCAAGGGCAACATGCACTTTATTTGTAGATGAAACAATGAAATATAAAGTTGTTTGCTAGCAGCATCCTCTTCATTAGTTATAGATCTCTTTAATGTGGAATTATTTAGATAACTTTTACTTCTGCAGAGATTGTGCATATTTCCTGATACTGGTGGATTGTAGAAGTTTGAGAAGACTTTTATGATGGAAATGTTCTGAATTTGGCAGTTTTGTCATTATTGGTGCATGCATTCTATTTTACTGTTTACTGGAAAAATGCTCAAAACAATAACTTTAAAATGCCAATGAATATAATTTAATACAATCAGGAAGGTATTTATTGATTATCTGATCATCTCAAGTATGCCCCCTTCCAGTTCTTGGTTGGATGTGTTCGATTATGGACCAGTTAAATCAACCGTCTACAAGCACAACCTTTTTTTGTTATTGAATATTTTCACTGATTGAGATTGAATGCAACTGAAAGTGATGAAGCCAGATTGAAGCAATCACTTCTCTTAGATCTTCGTTTTTTTTTTTTTGGGGGGGGGTACTTATTGTCCACACCTAGGGAACAAAGTTCATTGTGTAGGATTTCTGCAACACAGTTCTCCCGGCTGAACTATACCTCTCAACTGTCCAGATTTTCACAGAATGAATAGATTTTGCTTTTTATTTTTGGTTTGTTCCTCATAAAATGTATGGTTTTCTGGCAAGTCATTTAGGAATGCAGTCACTTAATGACAGACATTGAGTTTCAGACTTCATACCCTTCAGAAAAACGCATGCTAAAGCAAGACCTGTTATTCTATCAACTGTCTAAGTTTATACAAGACCAGTTTTTTAGGACTGTTTGTTTGTTCCCCCAATATATTTGGCCTTGTCCAGATTTCCTGCATTAAGAGGTTGAGAGGTATGCGCACATAAATTGCTTTATACAAATAGGTATATCTAAACCTCTCGACTGTCCCCGATTTTGGCTCAAAATGTTGCTCTTCCCCTAATAATCCCTCCACAAAATGGCAATTTTGGAAGAAACATGGAGGGTTTACAATTAATAAATAATTGTAATGATCAGAATTACAGATTACTATTATTTTAGAACTTGTAAATGTAAATTATCTTATTTTGTCAGCAACTCAACTTAACAGTATTAATATTTAAAAAGTGTCCCTTCTTTTACAGGTTCCCAGCTGTATTGTGTGGCTATTTTATATTTTTGCATCACATTTTTGGCCCATTTTTCATAAAATTGTGGTTTTCTGGCAAATTAATGGCAAATCATTAAAGTCTCTAGTTAGAAAATAATGACAGACATTTAAGTTTCAGATTTCATACCCTTAAGAAAATTCATACTAATGCAAGACCTACTATTCTGTTACCTTTCTAAGTTTATAAGAGCAATATTTAAAAATTGTCCATATTTTTGGGCCTTTGTCCCACTTCTATGTATGTCTTTTTCCAGATGTCTTGCTCTGAGGTTGAGAGGTATGACAAATGTGGCAGGGCCATCACTGTCAGCCAGAGACATTTCAAATTGTGACATACTTGTACCCCACTCCCCCATGTAGTGACTCTGGATGTGTCTAAGCAAGGCAAGGAGCAGTCATGCAGTGTAAGTGTGCAAAGTATCCCCCCATCCAAGGTAGATGCAAGTATTACAGTGGCTTTTCATCTGTCCTTGATTTTGCAGAAAGTTCTGGTTTTCTGTCATATTTTTATACTGTTGATTTATGCTTTTTCTTATTCAGAAAATGTGTGTTGTTGCAGTGCCTGTTGCTCTTTCTTTAAGTAGCAATGCTTTAATGACCATCAGGTAAGCTTGTCTGAGATTGTAAGATGCAAGTAAGCTTTAATAAGCATACTGTTAAAGAATTATCAACATTGAAAGCCTTTTGTTGTTGCCATGCAGAGAATATTTACATAGCTAGATAACATATAAGCCTTAGGTATTGAAATGCATATGACAGTATGTGAAATAAAGGACAGGATTACAGTATTTTCAGAAGCTTGTTGGAGACTTGCAGTCATCTTTGCAGGCTTTACCCGTAAACTTAACAGAATGCCAATCAATCATGTGTTGTCCATAACCTGTGCAGTAATCCTTTAAGCAATTTATCTTGAGCTTGTTTGTTGTTTGCTGTTCATTTTTTACTTTGATCGTGCTTTCCCCATGAAGCAAGTAGATAGTTGTTGTCAGGCAGCAGGTCTTTTTTTTGGATAAGAAACATTTTTACAAGTGGGAGTAATCAGTATCACAGAGATTGCTACTTTCAGCATGTTACTTGGTACTTTTATAAAGCTGAATATAAATTATAATTAGAACTGTAGTGCAAGGAGAAGTGGTTTGAGTTGAGTGCTGCTTGTTATTTTATACTTGATTTCGACTGGCATTCCAGTAATGTATTTAAAATGTAATTTATTTTTTCATGCCTTACAACCTTTTTCTTTCCATCTAGATATTAAGTAAGCTGTCATGTAGCCAATGCATTGAAATATTTTTTTTTTCTTCTCCACTTCATTTTGTCTTGATTGGACTCTCATAATAAGGGTTTAGCATCCAGGGCAGCGTATTTAATTAAAGTTCCAGTTTTTGTGATTTTGAGCATAGCTCTGCCCCTTTTTAGTTGGCCATACCCACTCCCATTTAGCTGTCTCCTGCAGCCCCCCTTTGATTTGAAGTCACCAGCCACCACTGCACACCATCACACCATGATCTCATAGAAAAGGTTGCAGAAGAAAACTTTGTAGAGAAAAACATTTGCTCGTATGAGTACTTGCTGTGCCTTACAAGTCCAAAAAACATTTTCTTCATAGGATTGTTCACTAATTTTACCTATTTTGACCTGTAATCTTGTGTGCGTGCGTGTGTGCGTGTGTGTGTGTGTGTGTGTGTGTGTGTGTGTGTGTGTGTATGTGTGTCTCTCTTTATATACATATAAACAGAGAGAAAGAGAGAGATGATATAGAAAACAAGCACACACACACACACTCATATATATATATATATATATATATATATATATATATATATATATATATATATATATACATGCCTTTCAACTGTATAGATTTTCGCAGAATGTTCAGATTTTTGTCTCATATGTTTGGTCCTTTTTTCATAAAATTATGATTTTCTGTCAAATTAGTGGCACATCATTAAAGACTGAAGTTAGAAAATAATGCCATTTATTTTCAGACTTCATTCCCTTTAGACTATTCATGTTAATTCATCAACTTTCTAAGTTTGTAAGAGTAATATTTAAAAAATGTCCCTATTTTTGGGTCTTTGTCCCACTTTTATTTATTTATATAAATAAATTATACAGTCTGAAACAGAGCCTTACCAGATGGCATTGACACAGCTGCCTCCACATCCATGCCACTTAGGGCATCACTTACAGCTTCAGTGGGTTATTCCCTACTTTGGAATAGCCTTACTCTTAATTTCTGTAAAAGTAGTATACTTTTCTGTAGCTGAACAATCGGCACATGATGATACTAACGATGATGATAACGATGATGATGATAATGATGATAACGATGATGATAATGATGATGATAATGATGATAACGATGATGATAATGATAATGATGATAACGATGATGATGATAATGATGATAACGATGATGATGGTGACGATAACGATGATAATGATGATGATGATAACGATGGTGATGATAACGATGATGATAACAATGATGATAACAATGATGATAATGATGATGATGATGATGCATGCTGCTCTTCTGTAGCATATCCCTCAAACTTGAAAGTACATTCACTGCTCTGCCCCAGCGCATCTTACTTACCTTCCACTGATGACATCATTAATGTTTACTGTGGCATTCATGCTCAAGATAGTGCAGATACCAGTCCACAGAGAGCAAATCCTTTCCCCTTCTAGCCTTAACATGAGTATCCCAATTCCACAATACCACGACCACTAACTGCATTAGAACAGACATTTTATATCACACAACAATGATTTAATGTATATCTGTCAACAGTATACATAAGTGAAGTGCAAAGTGAACAGAGTGACATGCTATTCAAAAACATTGCATAGACAAAGAAACTTTGTGAAGCCTGGAAAAAGAACAAAAAGAAGATGCATAAATGTATAAAAAATTCTGGGTTATTTGAAAGATTTAAAAATGGATATTGGACAGAAAAAGAGATCTAGTATAGTGTAATACTTATGCAAAGGAGATTCCAAGCTAATCAATACAATAAAAAAGAGCTCTAAAGATATTTGAAAAGAAATACAGGCAAAGGTACCCAGATATGAAACATTTCACAATAGAAAAAGAGACATAGGAAGAATGTAGAAAAAAGATTGGTAAGGCAGAAGTTAAATGAATAGCAATTGAAGTTATAGATTATCTGCAAAGTAAAGGATTTAGTGTGGAGAATCTGACACTGCCAATGTCAGAGCATGATGTAATTACAGGTCCCCAGAATAAGGAGCAGCAGGTGGAGTAGGAGGAAGCTGAAGAATATTTGCAACGTGATGGTGCTCTGCAGTGATCTGGAAGAGACTGGTATGAAACTCCTATTGAAGTTGCACATGAAGGGAAGAAGCACAGAGGCGACTGATGTAGATAATGTTGTGAAGTGATGGGCCAAATGGTTTCCATAGGAAGGAGCAGTGAATAAAGCAGGATGCATCTGAAGAGGACATGTCACTGAAAGTCTTCCTGTAATGTTCTGTAGATTAGTCATTGGAAACAGAGAGCAAAGAAGACACTCTCAGTTGAGAAGAAAATTATTTATGGGAAGATCTGCATGATTTAATAGAGATGGATGGACATATTAAGACAAATAAAGGAAATAGATTTCAGAAAGTATATAAGATCCAAAATATTACAATACTGGTAAAACAGATGAACACAGTAATCAGGTATGTTGAAAGAAACTCATGTGATGTAACAGAAATAAACAGAATATATTTTGGCACAGCTAAGCTAATACTGGATAAAGTACTACCTCAAAAACATAAAGTAACAGAGGAAAGGAAGAGAGCAAGTAAAATGCCACAGTGGAAGCAGTGAAAAGAGAAAATTATAAAGCAATGAAGAGAAGAAGAAGAAGCACTTTTAGAAGAATATAGAAAACGAAAAACATCATCAAAAATATGCAAAATATTATAACAGATCAAGATTTACAATGCACCTTCACAACAGTAAACTGAAAATATCATCACAGGCAGAAAAAATAGAAGGTATACAGATAAATATAAAGGAAAGGTATAGAATAAGCAATTTATGGATGATCCAAAAGTTTTTATAGAGAACTGGGAAGCAACGCAAATGGAATAGAAAAAAACACAAAAAAGAAGAAATAAGCTCATTTTGGAGAAGTATTTTTGAAGACCATGTTGGACACAACAAAGATATTGGATGAATATAAAAATCAAAAGAAACAGTAAGAAGTATCTAATGTAGAGGATATGAAATGGGATGAAGCTTCTAAATGGAAAACCCAAGGGCCAGACTTCTTTACACAAAGATAGAGCTCTGAGTAAAAATTACTTATATGATCATCCAGAACAGACACCAGCAGTGATGAACACGATTTTTTAAGAGAGATAAGTTGCAATTTTGATATGTTTAAAAAGCATGGTTATGGTAAAGATCTAATTGCTAATGCATGGTTTAGGTTTAATAAAGAATATATAGGAAATAATAATAGAAAACGGAAGGTTGTTCCCAGAATAAATAATAGTACTGAATCTTAATGTGATTTGTATTTTGCAACCACATGTAGTGGATTTAGTAATAGGCTTCATAAGATAGTACAAGCACAGTGACAGTTGTTATCTAATTTAAAAGTGGGAAGTTCATGAATGCATAAGGAACTTGTTGCTTCTTATAGAGTGGGTTTAGTATGGAGTTTTTGTTGGTGAAATGTAAGTTTTGTAGATCTAAGGAGGTTTTATATGAATCACCTAAATTAGAGGGACAGTAGGATGTGGCAAATGCAAGGCATGTAAATTCATTTTGCCTTATTTTGGACTTTTAAATGGTCAAAAATATGAAGTTTGTGGAAATTATAGATGTGACAATGAGGGCATTATTTATGCCCTCAGATGTCCTTGTAATAAATTCTATCTGGGGGAATCCAAAAGGGCTTTTAAAGTAAGACTATTAGAACATGTTTGTGATATATTAAATAAAAAGGAACAGAGTTCAGTGGCACATCATTTTTTAAAAGCACATGGCAGTTCTGTTTGTGGTCTACAAGCCACTATTTTGGAAAAAATAGGTTTTGTTTTTTTTTGGGTGAGGGTATCAGCAAGAATAAACTTCTTTATAAAGAAGCAGTGTGTATATATTAAAGTTTGATACTTTGTTACCTAAGTGTATGAATGTTTATTTTATTTGGTACATAGTGCTTTAATGGAAGTGCCTTTGAAGTGTTTCATGATATTAATTGAAGACTTTATTGTTTAATTGCTTATTTAGTCATGTATATAAAGCAAGTGTTTGATGTGCAGTAATTGTGTACTCCAAGAAGGCAGTGTATGCCAAGACGTCAGAGAGGAATACATTTTATTCACTGGGCTGCTGGTCTTTGATCTTCATTGTATTTGCTGCTTTTTCTTGCTTTGCTGTTATATTTGTTGCTGTGGGATTATGGCCAGTGATCCCAATCTGGATATGCTGAGGATTTTTAGAAATTCTACTATGGACACTTCTCAACCTTTGCTGGATAATTATGTTACTCACCCTTCAGAACCTAACCATGAACAATTTCAGTCTGGACTTGCTGGTAATAGTAACAACAGATTAACTAAAAACCAATCCACTGTGTGGGATAAATGGGAAGCTGAGAGGAACCACAGGTTATTTAACCCATTTTCAACCATTGGCAGAAGGTATGACAATGCTATGAATCCATAATTTAAAAATATGTGTGATAAACTTAAGCAATTAATGAGAAAATAAACTGCTGTTTTTTTTTTTTCATTCAGAGCCTGACTTAGTACCTAGAACTTGATATAACTCCTAGAGATCTTAGAGCTTATAAAGACCCTGCTATACCATTTGATTTAAAAAAATAAAAATGACAAGTTATTTTACAAGTGCTGGGTTGCAGCAGCACTTAAATGGACAATAGAGTGGAACTCTATCTTTCTAGAGAGGGATAGGGTGAAACAAACAGAACTGCGAACCAAAATCAGCAGTATGTGCAGCAAATTAATTCTTACTTCTGGGTCTGAATCTATAGATAAGCTATTTATAGACATCAACTTGAAATTAAAATCATTTGAGGAATAAATTTTGCAGAGAAAAAAGAAAAAACTTGGCAGAGATACCCAGGACTATGACAATGGTACTGTCTTTGGGGGAAAAAACAATCGCAAATCAAATAGAGGTCATGTGAGGTTTCAATGAAGTGAACAAGGGAAGAACGCCGTTCGTCCTGTTCTGTGGGTACTACTTATAACACATCAACAGGTGAGGATGAACAACATGAAGGGGATGAATATCCTGAACTACCAAGGGCACAAAAACCCTTAGAATTTTGCCAGACCTTTCGGAATGGGCCGAATGGCCGAATTGAAGAACCACAGAATAGAAAGCGACAAAGAGAGAACCAGTTTTCGAACCAATGGCATTTGAATCCCCCCCAGAACAATTACTACAAATGAACCAAGTAGTGCGAATGCTGGTTATGTTGTCAATTTGTCCGGGTATGTATTTTCAAGCAGTGAACTTTCAGTGTTGAACTATGGCTTGAGGTTTGTTCCCACTGTTGTTCCCAAGTTATATGAAGGGAAAAAAATATATTTTTGGACTGGTTAGGAAATTAGAATTGAAATGCATGTTCAATACTTTAAATTACAGTAAACAAGATGAATGTAGTAATGTCACTGATTCCAGCATGGAAGAGAATTATTTCTCTTGTGCTTCGGATTATGAGTATAATGTTTACAGTCTATGAAAACACATAGCAGTTAATGTTCCAGGTTTCTTTGATGTTGATATTAATTATTTTCATAAAACTGTTGATTTTTTTACTGAAATTGAATTGAATATGTTTTTGAATGAAAAGCAGAATATTGTTTATAACTTAACAAGAAAGGAGTGGCCAGCATTAACAAACATATCTAAAAATGAACAGCTGGTTTTCAAATCTTCTGATAAGGGAAATAAATTGTTCGTGATGCATATATCCCAATATTTAAAGATGTGCCATGAGCATTTGGATGATAATTTAGTTTATTCAAAGGTAGATATAAGTAATTATTTGGAAGCCTTGGTTGAATTTAAATCTTTACTTAATAAAGGTGTAAGGCCAGGTTATTTAACTGGTGATGATGTTCAGAAGAAATTAATTATGAATAGTCATCGCATTGCCACATTCTACTGTTTGCCTAAAATTCATAAAAATATACAGGCCCCTCCAAGGCGCCCTATAGTTTCAGGTAGCAATTTATTTTACCTGTAATTTGGGGCAATTGCTGCACTTCCTGTTGTTACCTAAGGTGGTTTTATTACCTGCTTATATTAAAGATATTTTTGATTTTTTAAGTAAGTTAAAGTAAGTTAAGTAAGTTAAAAATTTGAACTGTTAATAGCAGCAGTCTGCATTTAAAGTGGAACAGCCTTACAAGATTTCTGCAAATATATATAGCTGAGTATATTTTTCTGTATTTTCTGTATTATAGAGCTAAATTGTTGCTTATATATCTGTTGTCTTAGTGTTCTGCAAATATACAGAGATCAGTATATTTTTTGGGGGTTTTATAATTTGCACTCTGATTCTTCACATCTCTGTTGAAACTTTTCCCCACCCCCCTCATTGTGGTTTCTGTTGCTTCTGTGTTGTTAACTCAAGGTTCCGTTAATTTGAACTGTTAATAGCAGCAGTCTGCATTTAAAGTGGAACAGCCTTACAAGATTTCTGCAAATATATAGAGCTGAGTATATTTTTCTGTATTTTCTGTATTATAGAGCTAAATTGTTGCTTATATATCTGTTGTCTTAGTGTTCTGCAAATATACAGAGATCAGTATATATTTTTTGGGTTTTATAATTTGCACTCTGATTCCTCACATCTCTGTTGAAACTTTTCCCCACCCCCCTCATTGTGGTTTCTGTTGCTTCTGTGTTGTTAACTCAAGGTTCCCTTAATTTGAACTGTTAATAGCAGCAGTCTGCATTTAAAGTGGAACAGCCTTACAAGATGTCTGCAAATATATAGAGCTGAGTATATTTTTCTGTATTTTCTGTATTACAGAGCTAAATTGTTGCTTATATATCTGTTGTCTTAGTGTTCTGCAAATATACAGAAATCAATATATATTTTTTGGGTTTTATAATTTGCACTCTGATTCTTCACATCTCTGTTGAAACTTTTCCCCACCCCCCTCATTGTGGTTTCTGTTGCTTCTGTGTTGTTAACTCAAGGTTCCCTTAATTTGAACTGTTAATAGCAGCAGTCTGCATTTAAAGTGGAACAGCCTTACAAGATTTCTGCAAATATATAGAGCTGAGTATATTTTTCTGTATTTTCTGTATTATAGAGGTAAATTGTTGCTTATATATCTGTTGTCTTAGTGTTCTGCAAATATACAGAGATCAGTATATATTTTTTGGGTTTTATAATTTGCACTCTGATTCTTCACATCTCTGTTGAAACTTTTCCCCACCCCCTCCCTGTTCTGGTAGTAGTTTAAATTTGGTGGCTTTTGCAATGCCCGCTCCACTGTAGATTTGATCTAGGACACTCCCCCAGTCCCATCTCTTTACCACATTCTACCTAATAAACCCTTTCTGCACTTGCTTTTAGTCCTTTTTAATTTAATTACATTTTTTCAAACTGTGAGTGGACTAATATTGCTACATACTCAAGTGTGCCAGCTTGCACTGCACGTGAATTGTTTTTACTACTGTTTTTGCTACTTTTCTGAAAAAAAAAAAAAAAAATGTAAGCCTGTTTCCTACCTTTCCTGTAATTAGTGTTCCAGATACAGATTTGCTGTATCCAGGACTATTTGTAAGCTTCCAAGCCGCCAAGCCTTTCTGTGTTGGAGGGAAGCCTTCTAGATTATCAGTGGGAGTGGTAAGCACTAGGTAACCTGTCTACCACATAAGGAGTGGTTCTGGCCCAGAATTTGTAGTTATTGGCTTTTTGGGCGGTCTTCCATCTCTCTCAACTTTCTGATTTGAAGGCCTGCATTTGTACTTGTTTCTGTCCTGTAACTCCTGGGCCCATCTCATTTGCTCACTCAAAAAAAAAAAAAAAAAAAAAATCTGCTTTTACTGTATTTGTGTTTCTTCCTACTTAATTTTGCTTTTAAGGCCATCTTAGAAGTACTCAATTGTATTTATTACTGCTTGGTGTAACTCATTCTAAGCCTTTTAGTTTAAGCACTTGGGCTTCAGACCAGTTGTTTTACATTAGGAAGGTTTGTGGTCTGCATTGTGGTGGCAGGACAGGTAGCTTACATCTTTCTAAGTTGGGAACTGCTGATTGAAAGCTCAGTGTCTGTTATTCTAAAAGTGTATTAATTCTATTTTAAGCACTTGGGCCTCAGGCCAGTTATTTTACATTAAAAGGGTTCGTGGTCTGCACTCTTGTGGGAGGAGAGGCTGGACTCTGCCCTTCTAGCTGGGAATTTCTGGTTAAAGGCTTATAGTGCCTGCATATCTAAACTGCTTCTTACTGAAATTGGTACACCTTATTTGCTGTAGCATAGACTAGATCCAGGCCTGCTGAATCTAGCTTTGTTTGTATAACCTGAGCACTAATCCAGGCATTCTTTAAAGTATTCAATTGTATTTATTAGTAACTTGATTAAAGTGTAGCTATCATTCTAAGTCTTTTGGATTAAGCACTTGGGCTGCAGACCAGTTGTTTTACATTAGGAAGGTTTGTGGCCTGCACTGTGGTGGCAGGACAGGCAGCTCACATCCTTCTAAGTTGGGAACTGCTGATTGAGGGCTCAGTGTCTGTTATTCTAAAAGTGTATTAATTCTGGTTTAAGCACTTGTGCTTCATGCCAGTTGTTGTACATTAAGAAGGTTTGTGGTCTACACTGTAGTGGCAGAACAGGTAGCTTACATCCTTCTAAGTTGGGAACTGCTAATTGAGGGCTCAGTGTCTGTTATTCTAAAAGTGTATTAATTCTAGTTTAAGCACTTGGGCTTCAGGCCAGTTATTTTACATTAAAAGGGTTCGTGGTCTGCACTCTTGTGGGAGGAGAGGCTGGACACTGCCCTTCTGAGCTGGGAATATCTGGTTAAAGGCTTATAGTGCCTGCATATTTGAACTGCTTCTTACTGAAATTGGTACACCTTGTTTGCTGTAGCATAGACTAGATCCAGGCCTGCTGAATCTAGCTTTATTTGTATGCTGCTTGTTTGTTTGCTTGTTATTTCCCTGAAACGCTAATTCCACCTAAAACGCGACTTTTCAGCACTTCTGTGGATCCCTAGTGATATCTGCATTGCTTACTGTACTTATTTCCTTGTTTCACTTGAAAGAAAGTTACTGTTTGTCATTTTTGCATTTAAGTTACCTGAAACACATTGCATTTAAGTTACCTGGCACTTGCTCACTAAAGCAATTATATAAGTCAGCACTAAAATATTAAAAGCACTACACCCTCACAAACTCCCCTTGAATACCTTGTTCCCCATTGGCCCTTTTTTTCAATTATAAAGGAATTCCCAATACTATTCTAGCATGTCCAAAGGTCAGTTGTCAATCTCCTCTCCGGTCCAGCTGGTGAATCTGGGAATCTTGAGGCAATGTTACAACTGCCTCATGTACACAGACAACCCTCTACTCCTCCCAACAAATTCCAACACATGTGAGAGATGCAACCATATAGCCATACTGGAGGCTAAGCTCTCTCAACTCAGTACTGGCGAAACCAGTCAGGAGGAGAAGGAAACCACACTCACTACAATTCCAGTCTCACATAGACCTACCACGACAGCAAACCAAACAAATAAACACACAAAAACATACTCGGAGGCTCTAAATAAAAATCTGCCTAATCAGCAGAGACCTCCAAAGCAGACACCCCAGCAACCGCTACCCCAATACAAAACACGTACAACACATAACTCACAAAGCCAGTGTGCCGAACAGTCACAGCCCTTAAGGCTAAACAACACACCTGATACACTTGTAATAGGTGACTCTATCGTCAGGCACACTGACGTCCCACTCACCAGGCTGAACAAGGAGAAGGTCACGGTGAGCTGCCTGTTGGGTGCTAGGATCCGCCACATAACAAAAGCACTCAGGTCACTCCAAGGCAAGTACAAATATGACTCAGTCATTGTCCATGCTGGTGTGAATGACCTGAGACGTACCTCCCTGGACTACATGAAAAGAGACATAGAGGAGCTCTCTGAGCATGTAGCCCAGGCCGGTATGACCCTGACCTTGAGTAGCATCTTACCCTCACCAAGAATGATGCCACAATATGAAGACAAGATGATCAATTTCAACAATTGGCTTAAGTATTGGTGTCATTTAAAGGGGATCCAATGCCTGTCAGCCTGGGATGACATGCTCGACAAGCCATGATGCTTCGCTAGGGACGGCTTGCACCTGTCACCCCTGGGCTTTCGGATATTGGCAAAGGCTCTTGCTACCCCCATAGTGCCTTTTTAGGCAAGGCTCAAAAGACAAACCCACCTCCATAGGTATCACAAGGGATAAGAAACTAAGAGTAATGCTACTCAATGCCAGAAGTCTAAACCTCAAGATGCACGCACTCGAAACTCTCCTTTGCATGGAGAAAATCGATATCTGTGCAGTAACAGAAACCTGGTTCAAGGCTCCAGAGAGCACCCCAGCACTACCAGGTTATACCTCATACCATGCTTTTCGGCCCCAAAACTTGGACCGTACCACAAAAGGAGGGGGAGTATCAATATTCGTCAAAGATACCCACAACTCCAGGTTGGTGGCACAGCACGAAGCATCAGAGACTATCCATGTGCAACTAACAGTGGGTAAAACTACCTTCCAGTTTATAGCCTGCTACAGACCACCCTCCCACACCCAGGAACACCACTCGGCCTTCCTGAGAACACTGGAAAATATGAAGGTCTCTCCAAACACCATTATATTGGGTGACTTCAACTACCCAAACATAGACTGGGAGCATTACTCTAGCTCCAACACCTTAGCCCAAAGGTTCCTAGAATTTATAAACTCAAATGCTATGGAACAACTTGTTACCACTCCCACAAGAGGGGAAAACATACTGGACCTAATCATCACCAACATGGGGACTATATGCTCCAGACCAGAAGTGTATCCCTCACTGGTAAGATCAGACCATAAACTAATCTCACTGGATATTCACATCCCGACTCCACCTCCTGCCCTGAAAACCACAGTGAAAAACTTCTCTAAAGCAAATTTCACACTCCTCAAAACCGAGGTGGAATCCTTCAAAGCCCCCGGGCCTGTGAAAAATACAGCCCAGACCGCAGAATCCTTTATAAACGCATTCTATGAACACCTTCAGGAATGCATGGATCATGCAATCCAAAATAAAACCAAGACCCAATCCTCCAAAGGCAGATGTCCTGTCTGGTGGACCACAGCCATAAACAAACTATACAATAGAAGGAGGAAGCTACTACATGATAGAGCAAAATCCCAAAAAGGGAAGGCACCTCTGATCAGTATTAGCAAAAAACTACGGGCACTCATAAAATCATCTAAGGCTAGCTTCGAGAGAAAAATTGCACAGGACACTAAGGATAATCACAAGGCTTTCTTTAGTTATTTAGGAACCTGGGTGGGAATTCCCAGACATGCTCAGAATTAGTCCAAAATGACAAAAAATACACCGAACCCACAGACATTGCCAACATCCTAGCTGACAGGTTCAGCGCAAACTCCCCCCCCCCTCCCCACCAAAAGGGCAAATATTTATCCCAGCAGAGTGCTGCCCCCCTGCCATTTCAGATGCTCAGGTAAGAGCTGCCCTCTCCAAAGCAAAAAACACAGCATCAATTGGACCAGATGGTGTCCCAGGCTGCGTCCTACATGAACTCCAAGAAGAGCTAAACCCAAACATAGAACTACTGTTCAATCTTAGCCTTACTACAGGATATGTACCCAAAGAGTGGCGTACCGCAACAGTGGTCCCTCTCCACAAAGGTGGTGCCTCAAAAGATCCTGGAAACTATCGCCCCATAAGCCTGACTAGCTTAGTCTGCAAAGCTATGGAAAGGATCATCATGGACCTCATAAATAAAGATATTGGGGACCTACAGACACTGGATCCTACCCAGTTCGGCTTTGTTAAGGGCAGATCCTGCCTCTTAAACCTGGTTGATTTCTTTGAAACAGTCACCAAGGTTATTGACGAGGGGAAGGTGGTCCACATAGCCTACCTGGACCTCGCAAAAGCCTTCGATACAATACCCCACTCGGCATTATAGATAAGCTCACCAGCTTAAATATAAACCCCTATGTCACTAGATGGGTTGCAAACTGGCTCAAGGACAGAACCCACATGGTTAGAATTGCTGGAGCCATGTCAGACTCCAAACCAGTTACAAGTGGCATCCCACAAGGCTCAGTCCTGGGACCTCTCTTGTTCGGTATATATTTCTCGGAGGTACAGGCCAACACGGAAGGACTGTGGCTGACTAAGTTCGCAGATGACTGCAAACTGGGCACCATAATCGACTCTCCAGCCGACACAAGCATCTTCAAAAAGGGCCTCATAGAAACAGACAACTGGTGCCAGAGCCATGGCCTCAAGCTAAACGCCAAAAAGTGTATAGTCATCCCTTTTGGCAAAAACAAAGTGCCCACAAATTACCACATAGGTGGTAATCCATTAAGTACAGAAGAAGTAATTAGGGACCTGGGGACCCAAGTTGATAGCAATCTCTCATTTGACAACCACGTGGCCAAAGTGGTTAGAAAAACATTTTATATAGCCCACCTAATCATGAAGGGATTCACATCTAGATCAGGGGAGGTCATCGTGCCTCTTTACTCATCCCTCATCAGGCCCATAATTGAGTGCAATGCCCCTTCGGGATGTACCTTACCAGACACCTGCAGCAACTGGAAAGACCCCAAAAGTACCTCACCAAGAGGATCATAGGGCTCAAACAGATGCCATATGCTGCCCGGTTAAAGAAACTCCAGCTCTACTCAGTGGCATACCGCCTACCAGAGGCGATCTGTGCCTGACGATAAAGCCATGTCCAACCCGGAATTAATGGACATGCTGCACCTCAGAAAATCCAAATCCCATCGAGCTACGCGCTCGAGAGACTTGAACCTCAGCACTGGAATAAATAGGACATGCTGGAGGGACAGATTCATAACCCAGAGGCTCCCTTCACTCTGGAATAAAATCCCAGTCCAGGTTAGGCAGAGTCCCTCATTGACTCTCTTCAAGAGGAATCTTGATGAGTGGATGGGAGATCGTAGGTTTACCCTGGGTATCACTTCTGTGTCACTGTTAGACAGAGGCACAGTATACTAACCTTGAAAAAGGGCATAGCAAAATTAATTTAAAATGGGTGGCGAAAGCCAAACACACTCTGGCTAGGCTTATAAATGCCCTAGGGCAGATAACCTAGTATGAACCTATGAACCTATAAAGACAGTGCAGTGGACAAACAGGATGTACTGGGTGACTCTAGATGTGAAAAGTTTATAAACTAACATTAAACATTGTCATGGCCTTGAGGCTATTAGATTTTTTCATGGGGGAGTCACCCACCACAGAATAGATTGTGGATTTAGTATATTTTTGTTTGAAGAATAATTATTTTGAGTTTGATAATCAAGTTTATCATCAGAAATGTGGAACGGCTATGGGGGCGGTGTTTGACCCTTCTTATGCTAATTTAACTATGGGTTTATTTGAAGTTTTATGCATTTACAGAAAAAAAATGTTGCCAATATGTTAAGTGTTACTTTAGATTTATTGATGACTTAATTTTTTTATGTGAAGGAGGTGAACAGGACTGCAGAATTTTTTGGATGAGTTACAAGTGAACAGATTCAATTTCACATTTGATGGTATCCAGATGGGGAAGGTGGTGTATTTTCTGGATGCAGATTTGATCCTTAATGAAGATGGTATACTAACCACCAAAGTGCATAGGAAATTTCAAGGGGGTATTAATTATCTGAAAGCAACAAGTTGCCATCCTGGGCATACGATTGATGCTTTACCTTATGGTGAATGCATACCTCTATATAGACTATGCAGTGATGAGCATGATTTTTTAAGAGAGATAGGTTGTACTTTTGATATGTTTAAAAATGGAAGCCTGCTATAACAGAATTGCCCACTTTGCTGCAAATTGCTCATATAGAACTCATCACTGTACTGCTTTGAGACAGCTCCACTGGCTTGAACTGCCCAACCTCCTAACTTACAATCAGCTCTGCCTCTGTCATTCTATCTATTACCTCCCCAATAAGTGTCCTGCCCTCAAAAATGTAGTACAACATCACTCAGCCAAAAGGCCTCTTAGATCATCAAGCAAACTACTAATAGAAGTCACCAACAGCTACAATAGCTTTGGAGATGCACTATATAGTAGTTCAGTGGCTAAAAATGGAACTCTGTTCCCACTAGCATTCAAAACACATCATCCAAAGCCTCCTTTAAAGTCCTCATCAGGCAACATCTCAAGCAAAGTTGTCAGTGCCATGATTGCTCCCCAGGCTAATGAAAGTGGATAACATATACATACAAAATCTAGAGCACTTGATAATAGTTTTCAGTCTTACTCACAAACACTGGCTAATCTACAATGTATGTACTGTACTTGTGTACTATGTATGTATTCTACCTATGTTCCAAATTTCAGCTGTACACCACAAATCTATTAATTACCTTTATTTTTAAATACAAATTTTTTTGTTTGTTCTCTCCACTGTAACTGTTGATGTGCCGCATACCACTATAAAAACATGTCTTTTGTAATTTGTGTGTATACTGATCATGTCTAACTAAATGTACCTGTAATTTTTCTTTGTGGAGCTTTTCTCCCCAGGCCTCTGCTGAAAAAGGACATTTTTGGCTCAGTCAGACACCCCCGGTTAACAAATGTAAAATAAAATAAATAAATAAATGTTTAAAAAGCGTGGTTATGGTGAAGATCTAATTGCTAAGGCATGGTTTAGGTTTAATAAAGAATATATAGGGAATAATAATAAAAAACAGAAGGTCGTTCCCAGAATAAATAATAATACTGAATCTGAATGTGATTTGTATTTTGTAACCACATATAGTGGATTTAGTAATAAGCTTCATGAGATAGTACAAACACAGTGGCAGTTGTTATCTAATTTAAAAGCTGAAAGTTCATGGATGTTTAAGAAACATGTTGCTTCTTATAGAGTGGGCCATAATATTTAGAGTTTTTGGGTGAAATCTAGGTTTTATAGAGCTAAGGAGGTCTTATATGAATCACCTAGAATTAGAGGGACAGTAGGATGTGGCAAATGCAAGGCATTTAAATTAATTGTGCCTTATTTTGGACTTTTAAATTGTCAAAAATTTGAAGTTTGTGGAAATTATAGATGTGACACTGAGGGCATTATTTATGCCCTCAGATGTCCTTGTAATAAGTTCTATGTGGGAGGAGTCCAAGAGGGCTTTTAAAGTGAGACTATTAGAACATGTTTGTGATATATTAAATAAGAAGGAACAGAGTTCAGTGGCACAAATTTTTTTAGAAGCACATGGCAGTTCTGTTTGTGGTCTACAAGCCACTATTTTGGAAAAAATAGATTTTGTTTTTTTGGGTGAGGGTAAAAGCAAGAATAAACTTCTTTATAAAGAAGCAGTTTATATTTTAAAGTTTGGTGCTTTGTTTCCTAAGTGTATGAATGTTGATTTTAATTGGCACGTATTGCTTCAATGGAAGTGCCTTTTAAGTATTTCATGATATTAATTGATGACTTTATTGTTTAATTGCTTATTTAGTCATGTATATATAGCAAGTGTTTGATGTCCTTGTAATAAGTTCTATGTGGGAGGAGTCCAAGAGGGCTTTTAAAGTAAGACTATTTGATTGTGTACTCCAGTGTATGCCAAGATGTCAGAGAGGAATACATTTTATTCATTGAGCTGCTGGTATTTGATCTTCGTTGTATTTGTTGCTTTTTTTGCTTTGCTGTTGTATTTGTAGCCACCAAAGAACATTTTAAAAGTCACTCGTCCTGCCACTGCACTCTCCCTCCTTAACATCCCCTCCTTCTCATACCTTAATCCACTTTCTGCCCTTAACTCAGTCTTCTCACTAGCTCTCTCTAATCTTCCTTGACTACTCTTTCTACTGTCTTCTAAAATCTATTAAGCAAATCGCCTCAGAGAAACATTCTATTGTAATTGTCTTGCCTTCATGCAAATACATTATGATAAAACTGGGTTTTTGTAATCACTTACCCCAAAAACTATATTCATCTTAATGACAGATTTTTTTATACTTCTTGAAATAGTCATGCTATACTCCTGATTATTGACACTGTATATCATTGTATTGCTACTTAATGCCTTGTAATAATCCTGTAACATTACTGTTTAATGCTAATTTATAATGAAAATTGTATAATATGTTTGAGCTTTTCTCCTTGGGCCTCCGTTGAAAAAGGGTTCTTCAGCTCATTCGGACAATCCCAGTCAACTAATGTAAAATAAAATAGATAAATATATAAAATAGGAGTAAATCTGCTAGCCATGCTAAAATCTATGACCTCCTCAGAACTGATTACATGTATAGATCTGAAATTGTGGGACTGCATACGTGTCTGCTGACCTCACCAGATCCAAACATTTTGAAAGTTTTAAAACATGAGGAAAAGAAATGTAAGATGACATTGTTGCTAACTTTAGCGTTAGTGTTTTGGTTGAAGTGGGAAAGGAAATCAAACAATTACTAGACATAAAGGCAGAAACTGAATGTGCTAAAAAAACAAACGAAAGAATATAAGGAGAAGAATCAGTTGAGAAGAAAAAATGTGAAAAATGCATACATATAGTGGTCAGTATGAAGTCCTCCTGGAGGTACTTCATGTTGATCAAAATTTGATGCAGGAATGTTTAAAGATATGTGAAATGAAAGGATATAATTACAGCCCAGGATAGTGGACTATGTATACCCTGGTTTAAAAAATCATTTGAAAAGGTGGGAAAAACAGATGAATGTAGATTCTGTAGAAAAGAATTGGAAACAGTTGCAAATCTTGTTGCTGGTGTGATATACTCATGGCAGAGGGCCTATAAACTGAAAGGCAGAATAATGCAACAAGACTTTGCAATGTATATTGTGCAAACATTAAACTATAGGGGTAACTGCAAAGCATTAGAAAAATGAAACACAAAGCATTATAGAGTTTATATCAAATGGGATCACCCATTACCAACAGTTCAAAAACTAGATGTGAGAATATCAGATATAGTGGTTCATGAAAAAAAGACACATGTAGCACTGGTCATTGGAATTGCTACACCCAGTGATTTTCTTATGTAAACAGAGATGAAAAGTCATAAAATATCAGGATTTGCAGGTAAAAATGAAAGCAGTGTGGAAGAAAGATATTCAGACAGTTCCAGCAGTAGTGGGAACAAAGGGTCTAATAAAAACAAATTTACAGTTATGCTTAGATATCCTCTGAATGCACATAGGTCTGTATGAATGACAGAAGAAGGCAATTCTGGGCGTATTGCGGGTGCAGAGAAGAGCACTCTCAGCTTACAAGACTGAAACAATTCTAATTTCTTGAACTTGAACTTGAATCATAACCTGACTTAGAAATGGGGTCCATTCTCATCATCCTTTTAGAAACCCAAAAGACTTGGAGAAACTAAACAAGAGAACCATTTGCCAACTCCACACTACATAACTTTCACCACTACCTATCTCACTACAAACATTCTGTCAGTTGTGCTGTAACCTGATCTGAATCTGTACTGCTCATCTCCCATCTTACTGTCTACTACTAGTCTGCATATCCATTTATCAATTACCATCTCCAGAACTTTCATGCAATGTGACAGGAGTTTGATACCTTTGTGCTGCTTACTTTTTGGATGTCCCCTTTGTTCTTGTACACTGGCATGAGTATGCTTATTCTCCAGTCATCTGGGATATGCCTTCCTCTCCACAATGCTATGAGTACCCTCAGGAACCATTTCTCCCTGATCTCACCCAGCATCTGTATCACATCTGCTGTGACCACATCTAAGCCTGCTGCTTTCCCCTGACTTCATCTTCCTTATTGCTATTCTTACTTCTTCTAGGGTGGGCTCCTCTTCTTCTGTCATCATAGGCTGTGTCTGGGATAGTACAGCTTCTCTGGGTTTTTCTTCATTTAGAAGCTGCTGGAAGTACTGCTTCCATCTGCCTTTGATGCCCTGTGGACTGGTCAGCAAGTTGTTGCTGGCATCCCTTATGAATGTCTGACTATATTCCTTATCTTTCTGTCTTTGTATTGAAACCTGATATAGTTTCTTTGTGCCACCTACAGAGTCACTTTCCAGAAGCTGATAGAGTACCTCTGATGTCCTGTTCTTTGCTATTGCAACTCAGTTCTTAGCTTCTTTGTTGGCCAATCAGTAGTCCTTCGTAGCCTTTTTATATCTCCCACTTTTTCTTTCTTTTGATGACTTCCTGGACTTCTGCATTCCACCACCAGATTTCCTTGTGTACCTTATTTCCATATCTGGCTTGGCCTCATATCTGTTCTAAAAGTGCTATCAAAAGCTAAAACTATTGCATTGATGGGTTCTGACAGTATCCCCGGATGCATCTTAAATAGCATGAAGCACAGTTTCACCACACACCTAACAACTCTGTTCAATCTCAACGTTCATACAGGTTTTGTTCCAAGTGAATGAAGAACAGCTACTGTTGTTTCCTTGTATAACAGAAGATGCTCCACAGAACCAGGCAATTGCAGACCCATACGTCTGATCAGCCTCATATACAAAGCCATGGAAAGACTTATTAATGAACTAATCAATCAGGACACAGATACCTTCCAAACACTCAACCTGTCTCTGTTTAGATTCATCACATGCAAGTCATGCTTACTCAACCTGTTGGATTTTTTTGAAAAGGTCATCAAAGCAATGGATGAATGCACAATGATACACATCACATATCTCTACCTGTCAAAGATTTTAACACATTCCCCCACTCAGACATAATAGATTGCCAACTGGCACACAGATAAAATGCAGTTAATCAAAATAGGGGAAGTTACCTCCATAAAGAGACCAGTTGCCTGTGGAGTTCCCCAGGGTTCTGTGCTGGGACCTGTCCTGTTTGACATCTACTTGAAGTAAAAGTGCTCTGATGTTCTAAGTTTGCAGATGACTGCAAGCTAGGAACAGTCACTGAATCTTCAGATGACTTAGCCACCCTGCAGGAAGGTTTCTTCCAAATAAATAACATGTGCCAAAATCATGGACTGAAACTTAATGCCAAAAAAGCATTGCTGAAACCTTTGGGAAGTCATCTACCCCAGGGAACTACCACACTGACAATACATCTCTGAGAGGTGACCCCTTTTTTTTGGGATTTGGGAACTTATGTGAACAGTGACCTACTTTTTGACCAGTATGCATCCATTGTTGCAAGAAAGTCCTTCTGTATTGCACAGCTTATAAACAAAGGGATTGTGTCGAGATCTATGGATGTCATTGCCTCCCTTTAATCAGCCTTCCTAAGGCCAGTCATTGAACATAATGCCCTGTTTGGCATATATCCGCTCGGACAAATGCAACAACTAGAATGGTCAAGATGTACCTTACTAAAAGGATACAAGGCCTAAACAACATATCCTACATGGACTGACTCAAAGCCCTGTCACTATACTCGGTATCCTACACACTGCTAAGAGGTGATCTCTCTCTGGCATATAAGGCACATCAGCAAGTCACATGGCATCAGAAATACTCATTCTAGGGATCTAAACCTCTTCTGCAACATTATCATAATGGTTTAGAAAGAGAGGTATATCTTGCAGAGGATAATGCTGATCTGGAACAGACTCCCCCATCCATATGAAACAAAGTTCACTCCTGTCCATATTCAAGCACAACTTAGATCTATGGCTCAAAAGCAGAAAATTTACCCCAGGACTTTCCCCTCTACTAATAATGGACAGAGACAGCCTCTTCATACTGTAACCCATACATGGTTCCCATTAGATTATCTATGGTATGATCCCAGTTATTCTCATTAGGGATAGTATATAATTATCTACCATGTGATGGGTAAGACCAGTCTATAACCAAATGGGATACCCTATTTTGAGCACAAAAAGGGAAACTAGACTTAAATTGCAGCACAGGGCAACTAGTCTAGTACTTTCCTATGAACCTATGACTCTAAGACTTATGCTGCATAAAGATCTTGACAACATGATTCCATAGTTCCATTTTTGGCTTATGTGACTTCTGTGTGGGTTTAAGTATGTCTGCATGGGTGCTTATCATGATGTCCAATTTCCTGCTATAAGCCAAAGACATGAATTAGGTGAATTAGTAACCTTACAAATTGCTTCTTGGCATGTGTGCTGAGTGTGTGCATGGCTATGGCTTTTAATTCTACAATAGCCTGGTGCCCTATCCAGGACTGGTTTCTCTGCCTTGCTTCATTTGATTAATAGGATAGTTTCTATGTCTCTGATGCAAACAGGTAACCTGTAAATGTTCCACCTCCCAAACCCCTGCTTACACTTATCAAGGGTATCAGAACTTTTCAGAGATTTGGGATGCATGGCTAGGCTTAAAAAGACCCCTTGTGGTATTAGCGTAGTAAACACCTATGAACCTAATAGTGATATTCCAGAATCCAACCCAAGAAGTGAAAGAAGTCAGTGATTGTAAAAAGCTCCATTTATACTTGAAAACTGTACAAAATAATATGTAGACATTCAAAGACTTTAATCTGGAGGAGACTGAGCATGAAAAATAATTTATTATACAATGACTGGCTATTACTGTTCAAGAACGAGTACGCTGATTGGACAGCCTAACCAGTGCACCCATTGAAAATTGAGCATATACCAAAAGAAGACAGTCCTGTTGCTAAACTATCATTCGTGGTCAGAAGTTCTAATGCTAGAGACTGAGGGCAGAGAAAAAATGCAACAAAAATCAGGTATATCCTGCGAATCTAAAGAATCAAAACTTACCTAATTTTCCTTGTATATCTTTAATGTTGCTCACAAAACTTTGGCATCATATCTCTCAAATTATCAGATTGTTGAACCACAAAACCACTGGAAGTACCGGAGCAAACTCTAGGAAAAAAAACAGCTTTTAACATAAGAAAAACTGAATCAACACTGCAGTTTCCTTTGGTGCTGCCAGTCGTTTTTGTGGTTCTTTTATTATTTTATACTGGTTTATTTGGGATTTGTCAGTTTTTGTTTGATCATAGGTTCATAGGTAGGTACTAGGCTATTGGCCCTAGGGCCTATATAAGCCTAACCAGAAATGTACCCTGGCTTTCATCACCCAAGAAAATTATTTTCCTGTGCCCCTGTCGAGCAGAGCCACAGAAGTGATCCCGGGGTGAATTTCCTATTTCCCATCCAATCATCAAGATTTTTCTTGAAGAGTGCTAATGAGAAGCTTTGCTTGATATAGATAGGTAGTTTGTTCCAGAGTATGGGAAGTCTCAGGGACAGGAATCTATCCCTCCTGCATGTTCTGTTTATTGTGCTGACAAGGTTTACGTCCCTAGATCATGTAGCTCGGAGCGACTGGGATTTCTTTAAGTGAAGCATGTCCAACAGCTCTGAGTTTGACATAGCTTTGTATGTTAGGCAAAGATCACCTCTGAGTAGGTGATATGCAACAGAGTAAAGCTGGAGTTTTTTGAGACAGTCTGTGTAGGGCATCTGTTTGAGGGTGGTAATCCTCTTTGTGATGTATTTCTCTGGCTTTTCCAGTTGTTGTAGATGTCTTGTGAGGTACATACCAAAAGGGGCGTTGTACTCTATAATGGGTCCAATGAGTGATGAGTAGAGGGGAACAATGACCTTTTTTTTCCTGGATGAGAAACCTTTTGTGATGAGGTGTGCCATGTAAAAGGATTTCCTGACTACTGTGGTGATGTGATTATCAAAGGAGAGACTAATGTCCACCTGTGTCCCAAGGACTCTTATCACACTTTTGGTGTTAAGTAGACTACAGCCTATGTGGTAGTTCGTGGGTACAGAGTTTTTACCAAAGGGGATGACAATGCACTTTTTTGCATTATGCTTGAGGCCATGGCTTTGACACCAGGCATCAGTCTTAGTGAGGCCCTTCTGTAGGATGTCCACATCATTAGGGGACTCAACTATGGCACCTAATTTGCAGTCATCTGTGAACTTCATCAGCCAGAGGCACTCTGTGTTAGCCAGTACTTCAGAGAAGTAAATACCAAACAGGAGAGGACCCAGGACTGAACCCTGTGGTACTCCATTTGTTACTGGTTTGAAGTCAGATTTGGAGTCTGCAACTTTTGCAGTGTGGGGTCTGTCAGTGAGCCAGTTGGCAACCCATCTTGTGACATAGGGATTTATACCTAGTTTAGTGAGTTTATCTATAATTCCAGAGTGGGGGATGGTGTTGAAAGCCTTGGCGAGATCTAGATAGGCTGTGTGAACCACCTTACCCTCGTCTACGGCTTTGGTGACTGCTTCAAAAAAGTCGATTAGGTTTAGGAGACATGATCTGCCTTTTACAAACCTGAACTGGGTGGGATCCAGAGTTTGGAGATTACCAATGTCTTTGTTTATAAGTTCCATGATGACACATTCCATGGCCTTGCAGACCAGGCTTATCAGGCTAATGGGGTGGTAGTTCCCAGGGTCCATGATGGCTCCTCCTTTGTAGAGTGGGATAACTGTTGCTGTGTGCCATTCAGTGGGCACAAAGCCTGAGGTGAGGCTATGATGGAACATGGTGCGTAGGTGGGGTGCTGGTCCGTTCTGTAGTTCGTGTAGAACACAGCCTGTGATGTTGTCAGGTCCCATGGATGTGGCGTTCTTGCCTTTGGACAGTGTGGTTTTTACCTGTGCAGCCGTGATTACAGGAACTTTGCATTTTTACAGTATAGAGATGGGCCCCTTAGGGGGTGAGAGGAGGTTTAAAGTTTCCACTGAACCTATCTGCCAGGATGTTGGCAATATCAGTTAGAGCAGATCTGAGTGTTGCCATTGAGATTCTTGACATAGCTATAGAATTCTTTGTGGTTGTCTTTAGAATCAGTGGCGATTTTGTTTTCATAACTAGCTTTGGAGGATTTTATGAGGGATCTCAGCTTCTTACTGAGGCTGACCAGGGAGTTCCTCCAATCATGTGTTTTTACAACAGATTCTTTCTTCTGTTTTAGAGTTTATGACAGGGAACCACCAGATTGGCTTCCTTTTTTGGAGGATAGCATCTTGGCTCTGTTTGGGATAGCAGAATCCATGCACTCTTGTAAGTGCTTATAAAGTGCATTTGTGTAGGATTCAGCAGTCGTACCTCTATTGTCCATCTGCATGGGTGTTGTGAAGTTTGCCACTTCTGTCTTCAGAAGCCTGAAGTTGGCTTTGGAGAAATTATTTATGGTAGTTTCCCTAATGGGGGTGGTGGGGGTTTGATGTGGATGTCTAGGGTGATTAGCTTGTGTTTGGATCTGACCAATGAGGAATTGACCTCTGGTGTGGAACACCAGTCGCCCATGTTCATAATGAACATGTCTAGGATATTGCTGCCCCTACTGGGGCTGTGGATAAGTTTATCCAAGGCATTGGAATTTATGAATTCCAGAAAACATTGAGCAAAAGAGTTGGTACATGAGTAGTTTTCCCAGTTAATGGTGGGGTAGTTGAAACTGCCCATTATTAGGGTGTTGGGTTGTACCCTAATATTTTCCAGTGTATCAGGAAATCAGGAATGGGAATCCTGGGGCATGGTGGGGGATCTGTAACAAGCTTCAATTTGGTTGTGGTCTTGGCCAGAGTTAGTAGTACTTGGATAATCTCGAATGCATTATGCTGAGCAACTTCTTGCCTTGTAGTTTTGGTCTGTTTCTCATAAAAAATTGTAGTTTTTTTAGCAAGCTACTGGGGATTGAAGTTATTAAATATGACTTCAGGTTCAAATTTTATATCATTCTGAAAATCCATGTTAACACTCCGTAATTTTAAAAAAAAAAAAAACTCTCCTGCACTGCACTTATGTACTAAGCAAACATGGGAATGAAAGTCCCACACCCACGTGCAGTACATCAGTAAACACAGAAGAGTGTGGAGGAACACTACAATGCTGTTATATAAAGAAATGATTTAACAAAGGTAAGCAATTTGTATCTTAAATGCTGTTATTGTATACAAGTAATTGCCCACTCTTGCATGTGGGTATCACAGGATTTATCCACAGCTGGATTCATTTCATAAATCCTATGCTGCCCACACCTAGACATGGGTTTGTGCTAACTTTTACTACAGGTTAGAAAAGAAAAGAGAAAGCAGACAGTAAAAGTATATTTATTCTCTGGTCTACTCTCTGTATTTCACATAAAATTAACCTTTGCCTCTGTGAGTACAGCTCTAATGTAACATTTTACAATAAATAAAAGAAACAATCCTAATTCAACAAAGCACTGCACTGGCATTATTTTAAAAGAGTATAAACAGATTGCTTGTGTTCACTAAACAAATGCTACAATATTATTTGTTGTCCTTTTCCCTGCAAAATGTATACTATTATTTTGAATTATTTATATAAAACAAAAATCACTTCCTTTAATAACAATCTATAGTCTATTGTGACACTGGGTTCCAATGACTCATTTTCTTCATTCACAGAGAGTACAATCATTCTAAACTGTTTATCCAAAAAACTAATGAACTGCTAAATGGTAACTGATGGTTTATTAACTTGTCACAGTTTATTTAATTGTTCATACTGACAAGAAGAAATTAATTCCTCAGCAGAGTTGCCAATAAGGGTTGAAGTGGATATCTTGCTAGCTTCCTCTAATTAGCAGTCTCATTAAAATTCTGTGTTGTACTACACTGCCATTCCCCATGATCATTAAATACATTTGGGCAAAGTGGCGTTGCTGTCACCTCCTTTCATTCAACGTTTGAAAAGCTGAACGGAAAAATGAAAGACCATCATTCCAGTCTAATCTGAAGAGATGACAGCAGCTGCAATTAAACATTATGCATGCATTCTAATGAATCAGTGTATTTTTTTACTGCCACTAATTACCTTAATTGTATTATATCAAGATTTGTTCAGTACATAATAATCAGGGAAACATAACTAATGAAATCACCCTCAATCCTGGCCAGGATGCTTTTGACAATTGTACATTAATGTATGTGCACTAGCTAAGTGTTTGCCCAACACTCAGAGAGTAATTGCAAGGCAAAACTAATTACAAATAAACACTCAGTGTAGCAGGTTCCTCGCAATCACTTGGAATGACTCAGTACCTCAGATCAATGCATTGCCTTCTGCAGGAAACAGTCAAGAGAAATGGCAAGACAATAACAAAATATAGTGCATGTTTAAACAGAAAACAGATTCTTGATTAGGGAAAAATAATAAAAGTCTCAGTATATCTCCTAAAAAACATTTTCTGAAGGAAATAGCATTATTATTTAAAAAAAAAAAAAAAATTCCTAGACTTTATGTTGTTGTATCTTTCGGCTTTTCCCGGTTAGAGGTCGCCACAGCGGAACTCCAGTCCGCTAATGATTGGCAGTAGATTTTTACGTACCGAGTTGCCAGCTCTGACGCACAACTTCAATGAAGGTACACCCATTCACGCATGTCTCCACATAGAAGACGCTTTAGCTGAGAATCGAACAGGACAACATCTTTCTGTGAGGTGACAACGCTACCGCAGTACCACCACCGCAATTCCTAGACTTTATGTAATTAAATTGTATGTATCCTATTATAAATCTAATATTTGTTTACTTTAACCAAACTTCCACCTTGATTCCTTCTCTTAATGCTTTTTCCAGTGTAAACTTTCTGCATAGTTCATCTATACGGTATCAGCAGCTCATTTTTAGTATTTTTCTCAGAGTTTGTAAAATGTTGTGCCATATAACTCCATATTTTTGACAACTACAATGAGCTTGCAGCTGATTCTGGGACTTGCACAGCATAATATTAATAAGATTCCTTAAGCAGTCTACTCCAACTTTCCTTGATGCAATCATAGTACCAGTAAGAGCACAACCAAGCATGTATCAGACACTACCTTGTAAGATTGCCAATATCTGCATATATACAGCTAGTTGAGTTTTGCCTTTATTGGCCTGAATGTACCCACAGACACTTAAAATGTAAAAAGTTATGCACATTCAGAAGCCATATAGCTGAAACACTTGATGTCCTTAAGGGGTAATTTGCATATATCCCATGGGCCTCTGTTATGGGAGGTTTAAAGTATCACACAGTGAAGACTCTAGCTTGGCCTGGTTTTTCTTATAGTTTTTTACTAATTGAATTGTCTGTGTGACCTTGTTACTCTCATTTTAATTATGGACTCTCCAATGAAGAGATTTATTTTACTTATCTTATTGTAGTTGCCTAATATGAAAATTGACTGTACATGTGTCATGCATTTCCTGCAATATGCTGTGAGTGGGGCCCAAGATAATTCTAGTAAATATTGATGTCACTTGATTCTTTTAAATGAGTTTTGATTGCCAAATGAGAAAGCATTATCTTTTGTTAGAACGTTAAGAGGCAGTAAGTACCTGCAGAAGCTTATTGCTTCCTAAGATGCTTGAGCACTCTTCTGGATTTGTACTTTCAAGTGGGATATAGTATAAGTGCCCCCTAAAAGGAAATCAGTGACCCTTATGAAATCTGTTACACAGATGTTGTATCTTTTATTTCATTAGGGACTCTTCTAGTATGTGTTATATTCCA